>NC_079891.1:34134079-34217613 GCF_024868665.1 Triplophysa rosa | reverse complement strand
GCAGGACAAAGGTCTAGAAGGCATTAAAATAATACATATTTAAGATACAGACAGAGACATTGGTTTCACAATATAACGTTACAGCAATCATAATGCAAACATTCGGAGAAAAAAACCTGCATAAATTACGACAAAAACGAGATATGCTAAACGTAAAACAAGAAATATGTTATTGACAAGAGACGCGGAACATCTACATTTAAATAAAGCTTTACAAGCGGTGTTCCCGTAATGTACCGTAAACCACTCAATAAGCGCGCATCTGAACCTAAACGGCGGCTGGCTTGACCGTGTATTTTCAAACCGCGGCTGGCTTGACCGCAGTTCCATACTGGTAAATTGATTATTTAACGTACTCAATTCTGTCTATTTAGAAATGTAGACGAAATACGACAGGGTGTGGTGGCGTGGTTGAAGGTATAAGAAATACCATTAGGTCAGCAATAAAACAATAGGAGTCTACAAAACTAATATGTAGCCTATCTGCATTCAAAACGCGTGCAGGCGGCGACAACAACCCAAAGCTTGTTCGTTTCCTCCCCGTTAATATTTAATCGCGGGCGCGGCGGGGATTGGATCCGGGCGTGTGGGTCTGTTCCTGGGTGTCAGCAGTACACAATCTGGGAGGGTTTGACACGATCTGTTCCCGCCCTGAACGCGTTCACTCACTCACTCACTCACTCACTCACTCACTCACAGGACTGATATTCTGAATCAAAGTAACACAGTATCGCGCGATCACTCTTGATACTTTGTAACATTCGGCGTTTATTGTCGCGGCTGTTGTGATACATTGTATCCGCTGATGATGGAGCGCTGGAAGGGGAGAGTCGCGCTGGTCACCGGAGCTTCTGTGGGGATTGGAGCGGCTGTCGCCCGGGCTCTGGTCCAGCACGGCATGAAGGTGGTCGGATGCGCCAGGAGCGTAGACAAAATCGAGGTAAGCGATCTTAAAACTGGCTCGTCAGTGGTTAAGTTGAGATTTCAGGCCTGGGTGACGGTGGTGCTACTTTGTTAGCTCGCTGCTGTCTCACACAAGCGAACATCGATCATCTGGGTCCGGATGATTTTCGTAATTCGTACACAATGTTTGAATGAAAGTGTTTGGAGGAGTTGAGGCGAGATGTGAATGGTGACGTCCTGGTTATTGGTAAGCACAGGTGTGTCTGGTTCCTTTACAGAATAATATATCGTATAAGTGATTGATCGCTTCTTAAGTGTTGATGAATTTAGCCACGCCCACTTTACACTAGCGCAAAAAACAATTGGAATCATTCATTGATGTATCTCCCATATGCATTGTTTATATACTTCTACGAGTATGATGAATGTAAGTTTTTCTGTTTTAGTTGATGTTACAGTCTCATAAATGGATTAGTGTAATGCAGGTTTGTATATCAAGTAAAAATGTCATTATTTTTTACACTCTCATGTTGTTATACTGTTTTTAAACTCTGCTTTGTTTCAAGTGGACAAAGGCTACAGAAAGAAAAAGAAAGCATTATAAAAGTACTTTATAAGGAATAAGTGGTCTATAATCGTCTGGAGTCATATCAAATCATACTATTTAATAAAAATGTACTAAAATCTTCACTCCGCAGCAGCTCTCATGAAGACCGTTTTTATGGTTCATGTTCTGACTTAACCGCTAGTTTTAAAAAAGAGGCAAAACTATAATTAACACGTTTACAATAAAAATAACTGGGAAGCGGTTTTTTGAAGCAGTTATCCTTTAAAGCTACACTGATATGGCAGTCGGGCTTGTAGTTTTATTGTACAGTAGTTGTATTGTTCAGCATGCCACAACCCTTCATTATAGACCTTCAATCAATCAAAGATGTCCTGTTAATGTTTGATAGGGTTTTCAGGCCTGCCCTTGAGCAGGACTCAAGAAACTTTGAAGGCTCTTGATAGGCTGTAAACCCAGAAATGACTTCATGTCTTCTCATCACCACTCGAGATTATGAATATGTATGACACGACATAAATGTCGAATGAATGAATGAATGCTTGACTTTTAGTTGTAATCTTGCTGTGGCAGGTTGTTGGAGAGTTATGTTGCTGTAAGCTGCATACCTGCCAGTGTTGCATTTCAGTGTAGAAGGTCATACACATTATTTTATTATTTATATTCCCCGTTGTCCACTTTGCCATTGCTGGTAAAGCACTAAAAACAGACATAACGTAGCATCTATGACAATTCCCACCCCGTGCTTACACATAAATGTGTCTTTTTTGTTTCCTGGGCCTTTAAGATTCCTGGAAGATTAGGAGTTTTTAAAAAGGTTACTTTTATCATGCTGGGCGGGGACTGTGATTTTACCATCTTTCCAATATCACAAACAATCCATACTGCAATGTGTCACTTCAACGGTTAAGATCAAATGGGATTTTGTTAAAAATAAACGGTCACTGAAAGTTAGATTCTTTTATCTCTTATCTACCGAGAAGATTAAGTCAAATCACTGTCCTGCTTTGCATGTCTTTTGTTTTCCATGTGATGCAAAAACTGTATTTGCTTACTGCTGATTCATTGAAATGCTATTAAAATGTCTATGTTCTTTCATCGTATGTGTTGCTCACTGTACACGCACAGTTCATTCGTACTGCATGTGTGTTATGACGATGAACAAAGGTTGAAAGTTACTACAGATTTTGATAGTGTGTTATCATCAGTTAACAGAGTTGAGGGTCTTGGTGGCTTTTACAGTATACACGAAGACACGCCATTATCCTATAAGTTCTGAATTCCTAATGTTTGTGCTCTTTGTGAAATGAGGGACAAGGGCGCGCATTGTGTCTGACCACAAGACACCAATCTAATAGTGTCAAAGGTTTTATTCTAAAGACTGTGTGTGTGCGTGTGTGTGCGCGTGTGCGCGCGTGTGTGCGTGTGCGGTGGTTCTGTTCAAACATCCATACAAACACACAGATAGGCTTATGATACTAAAGATCAGTCAGGTTTCAGGATTCTCGCCAGTTTTGAAAATGGAACAAACGAACGTGCTTCTTTATTTAAAATGCCATTGATATATAAATATGGACCATTTAAATGATTAATAATGGCATGTAGCCCTTAAGTATTTCTCAATTAGGCTAACATTGCTTTCGAACTTAAAAAACAAGACAAAACAAGAAAACAAGAACAATTAAGTAAACTTTTAAAAATGTTTCAAATGTTTTCGAAAAACGTTTTAGATCAAAATAAGAAGGTGTACAAAGAAAGTTTCAGTTTGTTATTGGAGCACTATTGGCATCCCTTCTAAGCGCTTTGAGCAGTTTGAGTAAACATCTACAAAAGTAAATGGGGTAAAACACGCAGCACATGGGATTGAGACCAAGAGTGATGAAAACCTAAGAAAAAAGGGGGCGGGGGGGTTAAACTTGTGGTTACTATGGGATGTGGACTGGAATGGAGAGCAGGGTTGATGAGGGGCCAGTGTAGAGAGAGTTCATTTGTTGTTGCTACTCGAATATATAGGGACGTTGGGGATTTGCATACACCCACACACGTTTTCGCTTCTTTCCCGAATGAGATCATGTATTTACGAAACGCATTCTGTAGAGCGGTTTGTCCGTTTAGGGCTACTGTAGAAACAACATGGCGACATGGCAACAAGAGTCGTTGAGAGAGAGAGTCAAAAATGTTCATGTGTCACGTGATTCATGGAGCCTTCAGGTAGTTCCAGGAAGTTATGTTTTCACTTTAAATGCTTTCTTTCTTTCTTTTATTCATTAAATGACTTGCGTCTCTAAATGTGTTAAAAGTTTGTCACAATTGGTCAATTGTTCACAATTGTTTTGCCGCAGCTCCATGCGTTACTAGTAACTTCCGGGAACTATTTCCGAGAGGCTCCATGAACCGCCATTGCTGTGAAAAAACTGTTCCATTGGAGTCAACGGAGTTGACGCGACTAAATGGTTACAACTTTCCATGCAAGCAGACCCGTGCTGTATGTAGTGTAGATAGAAATAGCTCATTCTAAGGTCATAAAAACATAACGCTTCAGGAAGGTCTTCATACACCTCTGAAGACATAGTTATGTATGTTATATTCCATTTCTGTCAATAGATCCTTGAAAAAAGTGCACACTGGACCTTTAATTGTCCTCGCTTTATCCTGTTCTTTTGTTTTCCAGCCTCTTCTCGCACAGTGGCTATATGATTTTGAGATCCAGTTTTCACACAGAGAACTTTCGAGGGACTGACGCACAACTAATACAAAAGGTGTGAACATTCAGTGATGCTCAAGAAGGCAACGCATTGTTATTTTGCCTGGTAAGAAATGCAGCCCTAAGCAAAAACAGGCACCTTTGACCTGCTGACGGTGATCCCGTTACCGCTCCCTGTTTTTGTCCTTGCGTAGTTCAGTGAGGTCGCAGATGCCTTGCAGAATATGTAATGCATCTCTCACAGACCTCACAGACACCTCACAATAGCCATCGACATGCTGATAGAGGCTGATGATATCATAACAACAGCGCTCAGAAACCATATCCGGCGACCGTCTAAGAACAGCGGCGATGAGTGAAGGTCAGTCGATGGAAAGAGAGACATGGTTGAAGATGATGGAGAGGATAAAGATCGATGGGTTGTATGGAAAAACGGCTAGCTGTGGACGGGGGTCATTTGATCTCAGCTGATTCCTAGAAAGTAGGTGGAGCATGCAGGCCCAGTGCTGGTGCCATGATCTTTACATCACGCGTGGCATCTGTTAGCAGCAATATTCTGTTGACTGCTTTGAGCGCTTGCTAGCACGAGATCAGGGCCGATACAGGCCACTTGGAAAACTTTAGATTTCGTCAAGCCAGAAGCAGCTATAAAAAATCTTCCTTTAATCCCAATAGGGCTTAAGACATTTTCAAACTTGGCGTACCCCCATCGTCAACACAATGATATGAATTAATGCCATATTGTCAGCATTGTTATAAATACCACATTGTAAGTGCATGGTAGAGGACCGTTCGGTTAGACGCAGGCTGAAACCAACGTAACACAACCGCCAGCATTCACAGCAAAACATTCACACCTCACTCTCATGATACTGAGAACATTCATCAGCCTCTGAGAGGAAATTCTGCCAACAGACTGACAGCTTTTTCTACACTTTTTATAGCTTCACAGTGGACAGTCTGTGACCTGGGAAATATGTTACTGACAGGGCTCTCGCACCTTCGGACTAAATTTTCACATGGCAGATATTCCTGTGACATTCCAAGTCGTTCAGGATTGCTTAAGAAGGATTTATTTTTATGTTTAATATCTCCCAGCATAAAGACAAAGTTGACTTTCATTCTGAATAACTTCCAGGACTGGAAAAAATATTTAATAATTGATGCTTTTCCGAGGAAAGATCTACATTTAACTCCTCAACTCAACTTTATTTATATAGCGCTTTTTACAATTTTCATTGTTACAAAGCAGCTGTACATGAGACATATTGACTATAAGCAAAACAATTAAAGTTGTACCTGCAAAAACAAGAAAAAGTTGAAAACACAGAAGACAGACATACCCACATACAAAACACTCCACACACACAATATGCACACGTACTAACACACATAGACATAGACGCGCACGCACACACACGGACGCGCACGCACACGCACACACACACACACACACGTACACAGACAAGTACGCACACACACACAGACACGCACGCACACACACACTCAGTGAGAGCACACATTTAAGATAAAGGAGAGAGAAGCACAGGTCAAATATAACAGACTATAAATTCCTATATGCAATATTAATTAAGTAAAACTTTAAGATTCTAAAGCAGCCCCCCCGGTCAGGCAGATAGTGCAAAAACAGTATGCAAACGGTGGCGAGGAACCCAAAACTCTAATTGAGAAAAAAAACCTCAGGAGAACCCAGGCCCAACCAGGGGATTCCAGTTCCCCTCTGGCAAAAGCTGCTGCCTCTGCACAAGCTCCAGAGAGCTCCATTTAGACCTTAATGGATGCATTCACTGGTGTTGCGCTTTTAAGTGAATAAGCATTGACAGGTTATGTTTGTTATTTTGGTTTTGTGATCCAAAATATGATCGGATTTTGCTTAAACCGTTTGCCATTTATTCATTTAGCAAGCGCTTTCATCCAGACTGATTTAGAAATGAAAGCGCATTTGGTCACATTGATCACTGTGCTCATCTTGCATGTTGTCTGGATTTAATCTCAGACAGGTTTTTTGAACCTAGAATCTAGTCATGTTTTCCTTTTTTACACAATTTATATTGCTCAGCTTTCCAAGCTACATTACACCTTTGGATAGTTATAAGTTTACACATGAGCAGATTTCATAATGTGACAAATTTGCTCCTCTCTGGTGTCAATCTTAGCTATTCATTTTACACCGCAATTCTGCGAATTGGTCGTTCCTGTTGTCAGGTACATTATTGGATGATCCTTGTGTACAGTGTGTTGCAATTGAAAAAATGTCGGCAAACCGGTTGTTGGCACTTTGAAATCACTTTGGATTATTGGCTAAACATTGAACCAATGACATGGGCCATCCTTTAGGGTTAGAGACTGTCACATTCATCTCTCAACATTTTTCTTCTGAAATAAATGTGTCATATTACTAATGCCTTGTGGCATTCCAGACCTGTATTTAAACCAGAATCATTGCAGCAGATTTCAATCCAAAATAGTTTTTATTTATCAAGGTCCAAAAAACAACAATAGCACATTTACATGCATGCATTTGGCAGACACTTTTATTCAAAATGATTTACAATACATTCGAGAAATGCATGTTGTAAGTCCAAACATTCTCTGGGTATGGAAACCATGTTTTTGCCCTATAGTGAAGCTACATTTACGCATTTGGCAGACGCTTTTATCCAAAGCGACTTACATTGCATTGTATTATACATTTGTTTCTGACTATGTGCGATCCCCTGGGATCCAACCCGTGACCTTGGCGTTGCTAGCGCCATGCTCGAACCACTGAGCCACAGGAAAGCTAACATGAAAATATGTAAACGATTTTCCGAATGAGATAACCTTCTAACCTATTTTGAAACTATATGCTTTATGTCCTCTTTTGAAGTTTATATCGATGTATTGTGTGTACAGTCTTGGAGTTTTCATTCTGTGGAAGTGCTTGTCATGAGGGTGTGTAAGTGATGACACAGAAATGTTATTTTTTATTTGAATTATTCAGAGTTCTGTCCAGTGTAGTCAGTGCTTCATTAGAACTGTTAAAGGACTGTAAGCTCCGCCCATCTGTCAGATCTGATGCCAAGTTTCACAGCTCTTGTAGAAGGCACTTCGTCAGATCTGAAATAGCTTGGTGACATCCTTCTCACACACACACACACACACACACACACACACACACACACACACACACACACTTGTCTTCCGGCAGCCAAGTATTGGGGTGCTGGGGCTAATGAATTCTGTCGTCTTGGCAGGAGGCGTATTGTATTTATTTAAGTCCGTCGCCGCGGTGCCTTCATACAGACTGGACCGGACCCCTCTTTTCTCTTTCATTCAGTTTTCTTCTCTCTCACTGGGCCGTTTGCCAGCCGCAGTTTTTGAAGAGGTTTTTTCCCACTGTGCTTTGAAATGGGTCATTCTGAAAGGTTGACTTCACTCACATTTTCTGATCTACTCTGACATTCTCTCTCGCTCTCGCTCTCGCTCTCTCTCTCTCTCTCTCTCTCTCTCTCTCTGTCTCTCTCTCTCTCTCTGTCTCTCTCTCTCTCTCTGTCTCTCTCTCACTCTCGCTCTCTCTCTACGCCAACTTAGAGTGTTATGTCCGTTTTCTGTAGCTCAATTGGTAGAGCATTGCAAAGGTCTTGGGTTCGATTGCCAGGAAACACACATACTGGAGGTCAAATGTAAACCTTGAATATACTGTAAGTGGCTTTGGATAAAAGCATCTTCCAAATCTATAATGTTTTGTTTTAGGGCGGGTGTTAAGATACACGAGCTCCTCTTATTATAATTATTCATACAAAATATAAAACAATATAAAACAAAGTTTCATGCCCAAATAAAACTGTGTATTCACCTGCCAGTGTGGCAGATTCATTTTGGACCCTGTGTGTGTAAATTCAGTTTCCAGCCCCATGAACGATGTAGCGTTTCTAATATTCCTCCAGAATGAGTAATACGTCCTTCATATCCGCACAGGAGGCCTGACCTAAGAAAATAAATCCGAAGGTCCTCCGGTGTCTACTGAAGCCAGCGTGGCCCCCGATGGCTCTGTCTCCGCATCATAATCACTCAGCAGACGTGATGCGCTCGGGTTCATTGAGTGCACAGAGACAAAGAGGGAGGAGGGAGAGAGCGCTGCAATAGACCAAATGCGATTATCTTTCATAACAAGCTTAAAGCTTTAGGTTTCTGTCTAGTTGAACCCTTTCAGTATCCTGTATTATATTCTGAGTGATGATGGGTATAATGTAATCTGTGATTATATTGAGCTGCTGTGTGGCTGTAATGAAACCCCTTCATGAGGTAAGATGGTTTCATCCGGTGGTGGTCAGGTTGTGTGTCTTCTAAATTCGCTCTGGAGATTCGTTCAAGTGTACAGCGTTATAGACTATTAAGATCATTTTTAACTTGGTTGTTTGTGACACTTACTGTGCTGTGACCAAAATATACCACATAACCAATACAATATCACAATTTTACTGTACATTTAATTGCAAATAATGTATATATTAAATAGTCATGTGGTAATGGGAGTATTGAATTATTAAATGCTGATTTGTTTCATTTGAATTGATCACGGTTTCATTTTATCTGTGTCCGGGGCAATGACGTAAAATGACCACTTATCATGTGGTTTGGCCTATAAGTATTACATTTAAAAGAAAATATATCTAATTTTGTGGCTGAAATATAAATCTCTGATACAGTATGCTTAAGTGAATGGTGTTTAAAAAAAAAATCAGTTGTATGCGATTTTCAGAAAAAGTAAGTTAGTTAATTTTGTCAATTTAAGAAGACAAAATTCTAGAACAAAAATACGAGATGATTATACTTAATAGTGCAAATGCAAATACTTTGTTTCTGAACACTTTACTAAAGATTTGAAGCATGTCAAGGAAATGAATTCATTTGAAGATAAATCACGGTATAGCACCACATGACATTTCTTAAGGCTGTGGCCAAAAGAGTAAAACCTCTTGATTAAAAATTGTAATCTGCATTTATGTGTACACCACATTCTTAATGTTTCAATAACTGCAACAGATGTTCTTATTTACTTATATTTTTAAATTGGCACGACGACTATCCTTATACGTCAGTGACCCGTCTACAAATACTGACTTTCTTTTTTTGCCTGTAAACCATCAAAGATTTCTGAACACAACACATCACTTCTGCGTCATCACAGTTCATCTCGAATAAATTTACACGGACCGTTTCCACAGAGCAAACTATTGAGATGAACCACACGGGTGGGGTGATGTATAATCAAACGTTTCTATGAAATGAACCCCACTTTACTTTTATAATTTTTCATTTAACGGATGCAATTTGCCGAGCTGATGTTTCATATTTGTGCAAAAAGGCTGTGACCTCTAGATCATTAATGCTTTCTAGAGATAAGAAAAATCATTTTCATTTCTCAGATGCAGCATTTGAAATCGATCTGTAATCTTTCCGTATATCTTTCTGTAAATGTGCTTTCTCCGCTTTTAGCCTTTTGGCAGGAAAAGAGTCGAGCTGAAAGTTTGGCTTTCAGAATGACCTGCACACACACACACACACACACACACGGCTGAAGCATCATGTGGTGGATTGGCTTCAACACACAATCTAACGCTCTCACACACTCCATCACTGTCACACACAAACAGAACTGCAGTGTTGTGTACTCGTGCACATTTAATAAATTAGTGTTGGCGCAGAAAGCATCGCCCCAGTCTTCTCGACTCTCTCTCACAGGGTTGAGAATTAACACATGCTCAGTGATAAAAACGAGTAAGATCGCGACAGCTTCACCTCTTTTTCATTCAACCTTTAACACACACACACACACACACACACACACACACACACACACACACTCATAAACACACCCCATTTTATCTGTGTTTATCAGTCATCTGTCTCACTGTACAGGCCCACTTCTGGTTTTCACCTGCTCTCTGACGTATATTATTATATTTTATGCTACATTTAAATAAATGTGTTCCTGTAAGTCCTTTTCTTGTAGGGATCGTTGAAAAAATGTTTACTTTAATAAGTCGCTTGCAAGGGATTGCCAAATATATGTAAATAAATATATTTAATATAAAAATACAGCTGCGGAGACCATTTCAATTTTTCATTTAATCATCATTTCTATTGTGAAAAGTTTTGCCTTTAATCATCATCTCTGCATGTATTGTGGTAATTCCAATCCAGTGTCTGTTGAATTACAACAGGAACAAACCTCAGGAATTACAAAGACAACCTACAATGTGAAAGACTGAGAGAATGCAAAGATGGATTAAAGTTAATGTAAAACATGTCAAAACATTAGTATTGTGTTGTTTAAACATGAATATGAACTTATTTTCTTTGCAGTATTTAAGATCTGCAAACCCATTTAAATTTCCTGAAAATAAATGCCAATAAAAAAATAACATTTTCATTTGGGAGAAATGTTGTCACTAGTTTACAGAATAACACACAAATGATCATTTTATGTAAACACACACCAAATTCACAGTAAATTCACAAAAACTGAAAATAATTTTGAAGTGTTTTTTTCTTTGTGAAAGTTTTATCTTTTACCTCGGCTGTAGGCCTATATATTGTGTCTATCCCAGCTACACAACGTGCTCTGATTTGTACTACTGTTGTTGTTTATAGAGATTTGTGCAGATTTGTGTTTCAGTCAGAGCCTGTAAATGAAATCTAGTTCAGGTGTTACACAGCAGTTATCTGACACGCGCGCACACACATGTATGTTTCATTATCTCCGTGGGGACAGTCCATAGGCGTAATGAGTAGTATACTGTACAAACTGTATATTTTATCCCCTAACCCAACCCCTAAACCTAAAGATTGTAGAAAACTTTTTGCATTTTTAGATTTTCAAAAATTATCGTTCTGTACAATTTATAAGCTTTTGTGCCGGTGGGGACCTCAATTTGTGACACGGTGTGTCCACAGTGACACGACAGTGACACGAGTCCCCATGTGTTGGTGTGCATTCAGGTTTAGGTCCCCACTAACATATAAAACCAAGTCCACACACACACACAAATGTTGGTATTGGTGGTTTACAGGGACATTCCATAGACGTAATGGATTTTATAGTGCACAAACTGTATATTCTATCCCGTAACCCTAAGAATCATTAAAAAGTTTCTGAACTTTTACATTTTCAATAAAACATGTTTTAGTATGTTTATTTTACGTTTTGAATTACAAGGACATCGGCATGTCCTCATAATGTAGGGGACGTGGCCAAACACATGAATATACACACACCGCATTGTAAGGACTGTGCGTCCTTATAATGTAGGTCAACCCAGTGCACACACACGCACACACACACTGTGACAGCACACCAGCTCAGTGTGAGACTGTTAAATTTTTCTATCTTGTATCTTTATTCTTGCTGAATTGTTTCTAAAGTAGACCTACTTTACAAAGTTTCTCTGCTTACCCTGCTTACGCCATCCCAGAATACCACTTTACCTGTTTTCTTTAAATCATTCAGTTCTCCCTGCCACTAAAATCATTAAGAGTGTAGGATGCTGGACATTGATGGATGATAGGATACACACACACACACACACACACACACACATCTATAAACAGGTACAGTACTGACAGCGATGTCACTGGTTTTCTATCAATACCTTTGACAGGAGTGATAAACTGACCCGCTCGACTCATTTACACTCACACACATTGAGCTTTGCCACAGATCCTCATTTGTCCTGCTGTCAACAAGAAAATGAAAGAGGAATTAAAGGGATAGTTCACTCAAAAATAAAAATCAGTTATTCACCCTCATTTTTTTCTGCAGATCACAAAGAAGATATTTTGAAGAATGTCGGTAGCCAAACATAAACGATGATAGAATTTTGGTCGTTAAGTAAATGATCCATTCAAAGGATGGTCCCTTTTGTAAATGTGTAATTTTTTTGCTCCGTCAGGTGCTTCAATAAAAGCTCGTTCCCTCAAGGCCCCTTGCTAAACGTACGAGCAGGATGAAATCACAGCATGAGATTAAATTTAGGAAGTGAGAGAGAGAATCTAACCAAATAATTGGGTTCAGTTAATGTTCTTTCCTCACTGCTGTCTGAATCTGGGAGGATGTCTTGTGTAAGTGAGAGCTGTTCAGGGAATTCGGAGCCAGAAATACACATACTTCCGCTCTCCATGTGTGTCTCGTTGCACCTGTAGCAAAGAGCAATTTGGCCCGTCACTGTATATTCACATCCTCATTAGTAGAGCTTCCGAGCTTTAAAGGTGCCCGGCGAAACAGCAAGTGAACAAATAGACAAAAAAAGATTTTACACCCCATTGTTTACTTTCATTGAAATGTATGTCGATATTTCATACATCAGTTTACTTAAAAGAAGTTTGCTTGTTAAGACGTTTCATTGTATTGAAATAAATGACTGAATGTGTGTTACAGTCATCCTACGTTTTTTTATATTTATTTTAAAGGGATAGTTCACACAAGAATCAAAATTCTGAAGATATTTTGAGAAATGTCTCAGTGGTTTTGTGTTCATACAATGGAAGTCAATGGGGTTCAGTGTTGTTTGGTTAACAACATTCTTCAAAATATCTTCTTTTGTGTACTGCAGAAGAAAGTAAGTCATACAGGTTTGGAATGACATCAGGGTGAGTAAATGATTCAATCATTTTCTTTTTTTGGGCGCACTATTCCATCTAAGAAGCGTACCCATTAACATACAAGTATTGTGTACTGATATATTGGTGTGGTAAAGGTCACACAAGAAACATTAGAATCTGAACTGCAGACGACAGTAATCTTACACACACACAAAGACGTCTGCTCATGATAGATTACAGCTATCCAAAGGTTGGGCTGAATCATTAATCAAAATCGTTTTATTAAAGTGGTTGAAGCTCTACTGGTGCCGTGCGTGTCATTAGTTATTGATCATTAGTTCTAGATCCACTGACCTGAGACCTGTTAATGTGGATAATGTGATATTGTTTTAACAGAAGCTAATCTGCATGAATGAGATAACATTGATGATATTGTTTAACGAGCGTGCGTGTGCGTGTGCGTGCATGGCCTGGTTTGTATATCCCGGTGGGGACCTAAACCTGAATACACACCAACACATGGGGACTCGTGTCACCGTGGGGACCAAAATTGAGGGTCCCATGGGCGACAAAGCTAATAAATCGTACAGAACGGTATATATTTTTGTGTGTGTGTTATCTGATTCCAACTTCCTCGCAAGCGCTCATGATATCAGTTTGCTGCTGGTCTGATATAGTGCACAAGACTTCTCAGAATCAGAGGTCTGATCTTACTGTAAACAGACTTATGACTCCGTCAGCTCAACTGCAGTCTGTTCTGTGCTGAGAGATTGAGAAGCTCAACAGAACGCACACACACAGGCGTTTCTATTCTTACTTCTGTTTGCTAAGGCCAGCATCACTGTTGTTACGGTCTTACGGTGGGTTGGAGATTTAAACTAAAGTGCATATCCAGAGTAATTTTACACACTCCAAATCTACCGTGAAAGCACCTTTAACCTCACTTCACTGTTGCCGTGGTGAGATAGTGATGACATGATAATGCATTGAGGAACAGGAATGATCATTCTCATGAGCTTGCGAACAGGATTGTTCTTTACATTAGTTAAAAGAAGTCAAAAAGATATCTTTAACACATATTTGACCATTTTCACAGGTCTGCCATTTCAGCTAGTTCTGTTTTATTTGTTTGTTTACATTCCTAATAGAAAGAAAAATGACAAATGAGATTTCTCTTTAATGTCTCAACCATTTCTCCGAAACATCAATGAGATTAAATGCAGAGCAAATGGAAACTTTCTGTGTCTCAGATATTTCTCCTGAGAAAAAGAGTCATAAATCTCACAAATGTGTCTGTCATCCGAGTTTGAGAAGAGATGTCAACAATGTGTCAAACTGAGCTCAGATCTGTCAAGTCTGCAATCAAAAGTCAATATTATTGACGACCTCAAAATGAACTCAAACATTTCTCATCAAATTGACCCAAATCCAGATTATTTTACCTCTACGGGTTGAAACGCGACAGAGAACTCCATGAAATCTCCTGAGCTGAAAGAGCAACCTCTGAGCAATAACATTTCTATCATGATGTCATCAGATGTGGGTGGGCTATTTTTTGTCCTGCCCTTCATTAAAACACATATCAGTGTTATTAAGCTCATTTATCGTCCTTGTTCTCATGAACGAACTGTTGAATGTTTTGTTTTAATCGATCAGTTCCTCTGCTGTGAATCAGTCGCAGAAGTGTTATCAGGGTGTGTTCTCCTAATGCTACTGATAACGTTTCATGAGCGCTGTACTTTATGACACATCACACAGTTTTGCTGTCATAACAGAGCACTGTGTCCTCATTGACATGTGTCTTGTTGCCGTTTTGTTCTGGTCGACTCATTCAAACATCCGCTCATGTTTTCTCTCGGCACAGAAGTTGGCAGCTGAGTGTCAGAGTGCAGGATACAGCGGCACGTTGATCCCGTATAAGTGTGACCTGTGTAATGAGGACGAGATCTTGTCCATGTTCTCGGCCATTAAGACACTTCATCAGGGAGTGGACGTGTGCATCAACAACGCTGGTCTGGCCCACAATGAACCTCTGCTTAGCGGACACACGGAAGGCTGGCGAAACATGATCGATGTGAGTCACACACATCATGATTTATGAGCACTTTGACAGTTAGTCGCTAGGTTACACTTAATCAACATTTCTTTGCGATGCATTATGGGATTCTTCCCTTTAGGGGTTACATTTAGCCAAAAGAAGATATCTGAGAGGCACTGAAAAAAACAACTCGCAGGATTTACTTGATTTTTGTGTGATTTTTTTTTTAGATTTTTTTAAAAGAAAAATCACTTTAAAAACTTAACTTAAATATTTTGTGGCAAGTTTTTGCACACAGTTTTTTTTAAATAAATGTAATAAATTTTTGTGGTAAGTTTTTGCACACCGTTTTTTTAAGTACATTTACTTAAATATTTTGTGGCAGGTTTTTGCACTCATTTTTTATTTAGTAAATTTACTTAAAAAAAATGTGTGCAAAAACTTGTCACAAAATATTTAAGTAAATTTACTAAATAAAAAATGAGTGCAAAAACCTGCCACAAAATTGTTAAGTAAATGTCCTTTAAAAAATGGTGTGCAAAAACTTACCACAAAAATTTATTACATTTATTTAAAAAAAATGTGTGCAAAAACTTGCCACAAAATATTAAGCAAATGTACTTTTTTTTAAACTGGGTGCAAAAAATGACCACAAAAATTAAGTAAATTTACTTAAATATTTTGTGACAAGTTTTTGCACACATTTTTTTTTAAGTAAATTTACTTAATTTTTGTGGTCATTTTTTGCACCCAGTTTAAAAAAAAAGTACATTTGCTTAATATTTTGTGGCAAGTTTTTGCACACATTTTTTTAAAGTAAATTTACTTGTGCTAAAAAAATCCTAGTTGTTTTTCTTAGTGTAGCATTCTCTCTTCATTTTGCAACATTCTTTGGCATAATAGAGAATGCTGTCAAAGGTATAGCTACTAGATTTCTGAACATAGAATCACAAACACACGTTTATTCATCAAGTTCACCATTTGAACTCACTTTTTTCAAACAATTTATTCCTCTTCAATTATTTTATTTTATTCCAGTTCAGCCATCACTCAAATCCATTTCTAAAACATTCATCTAATGTCATTGTGAGTTGCAGATTCAATATATAAACGTATGTGCACACCAACAGCACATTATGTTCCATTAAATCCAATACCATTCCCAAATCCATTGCTATTTCTATAATGGTTTCTATTGTTTTTTTTCAGCAGGGCAGTAGATGCGATTTTGTATCTTTACACTCAACTATTTTACCACTTGTGTTTGGGTACAGGTGAACATTCTCGCTCTGGCCATCTGCACACGAGAGGCTTATCAGTCGATGAAGGAGAGAGGTGTGGACGATGGACACATTATCAATATCAACAGGTACCTCACACACTCCAGCATCACTTCATTTTATGTTTGAGCTCTTACAGTATCGATGTCGTGATGTGGGCACACATGAGGGTTACGGTGGTCTTCTCTCTTCAGTATGGGGGGTCACAGGATGGTGCCCAGCGCTGATGAACACTTTTATTGTGCGACTAAATACGCTGTGACTGCGCTGACAGAAGGCTTGAGACAGGAGCTACGAGAGGCCAAAACACACATTCGAGCCTCGGTGAGCCCATGTTATCTTAATGCAGTTATTTCTCTATAGAAAAGTTTCATTTGATCTAATATGTTTTGATAATGATGGTTTGAGTCTGTTCTGGTCATCTAATCGTTTTTTTATCTGTAGTGTATATCACCAGGAATAGTGGAAACTGAATTTGCCTTCCGGCATCACAACAGTGATCCAGAGAGAGCAGCAGCGGTTTATGAGAGTATAAAGGTGAACGGAGCGAGTGTGATGTATCTTCTCATACACGTTCAGCCCTTTGTTTGTTGTGTAACTTCAGCGGGATTGTTTGTCTTGAACAGTGTTTGAAAGCAGAAGACATCGCCAGCGCTGTTATATATGTCCTCAGCGCACCTCCTCATGTTCAGGTACTTTTATTTATTCGCTTGACCAGTCAGCCGGGTCTCTTCTGAAAGTGTTTTCTGAGCTGTGATTTCATCCCAAACTATTTGAGCTGAACATTACACAACATTTACAAACATTGATTAAAACATCACCAAAGTGACAAGCATACAAGACTGTCAACTTCACATTTTTGAAGAAAACATTAACCATTTGGATTGTAAATCCGAAACGATTCTATCTTAATATTGAAATATATAAATACGTATTTTAACAAAGTAAACAATGTAGTTTGAAGAATTCTTCAGATTTCAGGTGTCAAACGTGTCTCTAGTTAAAGGATAACCCCCTGCCTATGTTTTGCAGTTATATATAGCCTACTTTTTATAAATATTTTGTTATTTAATATTCAAAAATCTAAGTATATAAGTTTCAGTGACATATTTCATTTATTCTTCATTCACATTTCGGTAGTTTGAGTGTATAAAGGTATATACTGTACATATAAAATAATATACATTTGATTTTTATAAGAAAATATTTAAACGTTTCAGTAGTTTGAGCATATTACATAATATATCAATTAATAAGATATTTAAATGAGATATTTCATATTTCCATAGTTCCAGCTTGGCTTTTTGTGTCAGATTTGAATTCAAAGGCATTTTGTTTCATTTTATTACTTAAAATAATTATTTGAGCAAATAAAATAATAGGTTTAGATTCAAGCCTGGTGCTCATCTGTTCCAGTATTCCAACGAGTATTATGAGTGGGCAAATATCATCTGTGATCATTGACTGACACATTATGACTGATGTTCAGACAGAGAAATGAAATCACAGCAATCTCTCTCTCTCTCTCTCTCTCTCTCTCTCTCTCTCTCTGAATAAACCTATTACTTCGTTTCACTGTCTGTGTCTGTCTTTCGCTCTATAGATCGGTGACGTCCAGATGCGGCCGGTAGAGCAAGTGTCGTAGGACCAGAGCAGACCATGAAGTCGCGCAGTGGGAGAGCAGGTTTAACCCGAGGGGAGACTGCGTCACCTGCTGGTGAACATATGTATAACAAGAAACTGTGATTGCAGGGAATTGGTTTGGGATTCAGATTCGGATCAAATCTGAGAATGTGCTGACCTGAAGGAACTGTCTGAGCTTCAGGGGAGGCAGAGGTGAGCCAGATCGCCTCTGAAATCCATTCAAATTTACAGATCTTCACAATCTGCTGCTGGTTCAAACATAAGAGGAATTTATTTGAAGGAAAATGCTGGAACAACAGAAATGATGTTAAAGCGTGTGTGGGTGACCACATACACCAGACGAACACGCCATACATTGCAGATGCTTTTTCTTTTAATAGGCCTAGGTCATAGTTCATATCTCTTTGAGAGTACGACACTAACAAGCGATGTTGCTCATGGCTGGTGATGTTCATTACTATATTTTTATTATTATAACTTGAATTCTGCGTAGATGTGATTGTCATACTATAACTAGCACTAAATGGGTCGTGGTTTGTGTGTGGGTTGTGCTGTTTTTAACCGATAACATGCACATCTGTTTGCCGCTGTCAAATCTTCCGGGAACCTGAGAATGTTTGAAAGGTAGAACACTGACTTTTTCATAGGAAAATGCGTCTTGAAACACTGTATTGTGCACTTGAAAGAAATAATACTTGATATAATCTGTTCTTACTGATTAAACATGGTGATTATTGTTAATTATGTTTTTTTTTTTGCTGTACTCTGCATCCCAGAACAGCCCGAGACTTGAGTTCCTCACTTATTTTCTATTCAAAAGTCATCAGGGTTTGTTTTTTAGGAAAACTAAAATAACTTTAATTTTACAAATAAATGCTGAAGTTCAATTATGTACAATGCGTTAACGTGAAATGTTTTAATCTGTCCTGGTCATATTTTACCCCAAAATCATAACAGGAAAATAATTCAACCTATTTTTAAAGAAATAAGGATTTGTTGCATAAGCTTATTAATTACAGTAATAAGAATATCAATCAAATATATTAAAATTAAAATGCCTTTATGCATAAATCAATCAGAGACTAATCTGCTTATGTGCACTACACTGTTTTATTCTAAAATAATGTTTTATTTGTTTCTTTTCAATTGGGGGGGTCAAATGTGACCTGAACATGTTTTCGTGAGATTCACACACTTGGACTTTGGTCAGGGTGTAAACGCGGAGTAAAGTCTGAATCTGAAGGGACTGTAAAATGTACCTCTCTGTTATAATGTATAAATCAACATGGACTTTAGCCAATGTTAACAGTATTCGGTTTGTATATTTTCAGCATGAATTCATTATGACTTAGCATGAACGTGAGCTTGAAATGCTTAAACTGAAGATAAGAACAAAATAAGAAACATTTCTAGTGTGTCGGGGGGGTGTAAAGTTCCAGGTTTGGACCCTGAGAGTGTCTTATCTCATGTTGGACTGTTGTTAAATAATCGCAACCTAATAAAAGTTAATACCTTAAGATAAAATAATCAGCAGATGAGAATAAAAATGTGACGGGCGAAAGAAATGTCCAGTTTTCTGCTTTGACTGTACAACAGAAGACGTGTGAGATGATCGTTTGATTTAAATTGTTTTTATTAATATCAACATAAAGTCCCAATAAAATGTTCTGTCAAATACAAATCCAGCTTCTGTGAAATCTCTCAGTAAGCTTTTCAATGATGCTGTAAATAATCCATAGGTTGTGTCCACGGTTCTGAAGAAGGTCAGGGAGGTTTAGTCCGGGGTTTAATGGCAGGTTGATCATTTATAAGTTAGTCTGGATCGGGTCTTTTATAGACGGAGGGACAGCTGAACTGATCACTTCCAGATCTCCAAACTTTTCCTGGTAATGTGAGCCCTCGGATTCATCATCCAGAGAAAACGGTGTGATGGACTTCTTTAGTTTCTACGAAAAATAACAGAAAAATAGATTTAAGAAATGGGTAAAAGTAGAAAAGCTTGAAATGAAACGGTGAGAGTAGTCCTGAACATGCAGAGAAGAACCATTTTCATTCCCAAAACAAGCCTTTAGTCTAAGGTTCCACAAAGAACCTTTGGTGCGATAGAAAGGTTATGTGCAAGTTTCTTTATGGATACGTTATAGGATTTGTCACCTATCCGTATACACATGTTTAGACTGTCAATAAAGATCACCTCAGTGAAAGAACCGGGCAGAACCCAGAGCGTGTGCAGCGCTGCTAGCGGGATCCAGATCATGGAGGCCAAAGCGATGACCCAGCCGACCCCTTGAGCCCACGCGGGATATTCATAACTCTCATAACGGGCTGGTTTAAACTGAATCACTGAGAACACCAGGATAACCTGCACAACCCATAACACATACAGAAATAAGCCCATAGATGATCTGAAGTGCTTCAGTGATTACGTACCCAAGTATGCAAAATTAAATGATTCTAGGTGATAATATGTTATTCCTTTATTAAACTATAAAAGTGAACGTAAATTTAAATCAAACATTATGCTTTAAAAGCAAGAAAGGGTATGAAATGACTCACAGTGATCAAAACGGGACAAATAACCCACCAGCAGACTTTGAAGAAAATACTGGGGGGTTTCCCGGTCATCTCGACTAAATTACTGGACAGACGCTTCACACCTGTCGAGGTTAACACAGAAATCCACCTTTAAACAGTAGACCATCAACTGAGCAGCATTAAAGAAAGTGTTCGAAAATCATTTACTCTCTATTACCCTGCCTTTGTTCTTTGGAACACTTGATATGTTTTTCATACTTCTCCATTTAATGAAGGTGAATGCATGTTTGCGGCGGCTAAGATCCAACATGACAAAGAAACACCATAAATACTTAAATATGCAGTTGTATGGACTTGGTTCTTTAGTCATTGAGTTTGCCAGCTCACATAGTGTAATTTCAGGAATACGCGTAACCAAGTCAGTCATATGTGGTCTGGGTATCGTGTGGTGAACTGTCCCTTTAAGACACTGATGTATGGGTATTCTCTCACCGTACAGCCAGCAGACACCAATAATCTCAAAAAATGCCAGGAACATGATGGACACGATAGCCGTGTAGTGATCCATCAGCTGGAACACATAGATGCCGACCTGAGGAATAAAATGAGCTTCATCTCACAACCAGTTCATCATGAGTCATAATTCATAAACACGGTCATAAAATCTGAACATAATCACAAGGCTAAAACTGTTTCGAAGATGAGTGCAAATATGAAATATGAAGCGGCACGTCATGTAAAGAAAGTGTTATTTGATTTCAAGAACGTTTTATGCAAATGTTACATTTTCGTCTTTTTAAGGTCACAGTGACGAATATTGAGCAAACACACAGCATAAAGTGAATGCAAATCTATGGGTAAACTAAATTATAGGCAAACTGTTGTTATTATAGGCATCTTAAATCTTGTTTTTGTCAATGTGAGAGATGAGTCGGTCCCACCTGCATGACATGAGGGATGCCCATCAGAAAAGCAGCACAGCAGATTACAAGTACAAGAAACTCCTTCTGTCTGAGGTACTTCAGTATTGGTTTACTGTAGCTGTCCAGCACGCTGGTCACCATCACCTCCACCATAGCAAACTACACAACAGTAACACTTCACAATGCGGATGTAACATTGTTTCAATTTCAAAATTAAATATTTTAAGTCAAAACTTATCTGGTAACCTTAGTTAAGGCACAATGCAATTACATGAATGAGCAGTAATTGTATTCATATTCAAATAAACAACATTTATAAAAGTAAAGCATGATAAAAAAACATCATGCGCATGACACAGCAATCGCTTTGACTTCCATGAAAAAGGATGCCAACTATTTCAAACATTTATACACATGCTGATTCATGTTTCATTACAACTTGAACAGATGACATTGAATGAATTTTAAATCACAGATATGAAACAAACTTGAAGTATACTTCTTTTTTAAAGTATACTTTAGTAAGTTCAAGTATACATTTAAGTATGCTTTATGTAGTAACAATGTACTAGTGTGCTTATAAGTCTACATTTCAATACTACTTGGGACTAAATTGGCCCATGTTTTAGTTTATAAAAGTATACTTTTAAGTGTATTTTAAAAGTGCAACTTTGAGTACACAGCGAAGTTTACAAATATTACAAGTTACAAATTGTAGATATACTAATAGTTCACTAGTACAATTACTTCTTAGCACATTTTTTAGCATGATATTACACTTTGAAGTACACTCTCAGTTTAGTCATTTTTATACTGCAAGTTAGTTTTCTTGTGAATTTAACCTTATACTTATAGTTTACTATTTATATATTATTTAATTGTTACTTTATAAATTGAAACACGTAGTCGTGACTCAAGACAGTAGGCTGTGTAAAACTGTGTGGGAAAGTATTCACCAGGCTACTCGACTACAAGCCAGGTATATAACGTCATTATAATTTAAGCATCTGACTAAGATTGAATAGAATTAAAGGCCAAATATACTTGAGACTTTTCTGTCAGCAGCCTATAAGTATACTGAAGTGTCATTTTAATGATATTTCTGAGAAGTACATGAAAAGTAGACTAAAAGTATTAGTTTGAAAGAAGTATACAAACAGCACACTTGAATCAAATATACCATATTTACCCCATTTTCATTTCATCCTCAACATTTAATCATTGATCTAATAATGTAAAATGAGTTATTTTCCACAGATTTGACCTGTTACACCTTGACTAGATTTTACTCTCAAAACAACAATGATAGATTATGCCAGGACTGTATAAGGTCACATTTAAAAAAGGAAGTGACCTCATGATACCTGACTGTCCAATCCGAGGCAGAGGAGCATGAAGAAAAACAGCACGGCCCACAGAGGAGCGACGGGCATCGTCACAAAGGCTTGTGGGTAAACCACGAACACCAGACCAGGACCTGGATAACATTTACAAACACACCAGGTATTAAACACTAAAGATTCATTGATGTCTATTGAAGAGAAAAAAAATCGAACCTCACCATCCACTGCAATTTCACTGACCGGCACATTCTGAAGATGCGACATGTAGCCAAATGCTGAAAAAATGACAAATCCGGCGAAGATACTCGTCACTGAATTAGTGATGGCAATAGCCAGAGTGTCTCTACAATAACAGTCAAGAGCAAAATATGAGACAAACATTTGAGGAATTGGCTTTCTTTCAGTTCATAAGTTGGAATTTGGTTTCTTTTTTTATTGTTTTAAGTGTAAATAACAAAACTTAGTGAGGCGTATGGTCAATAGTACATTCGTAATGTTTTCTTGTTGTTCAGTTTATCTGGACATTTGGATTTACTTATATAATAGACTAATCCAAATGTCCAAGTAAAAAAAATGGTATGACTATGAATACTTGAGAATGTTGTTGTTGAAGGAGTTGTAACTGGCCATCGCCATCAGAGACCCAAAGCCGATGCCGATGGAGTTAAAGATCTGAGCTGCGGCATTAACCCAGACCTGAAATACACAGTCAGAAACCTCACGTCACACATTAATAATAATAAAAGAAACGGAATTGTCGTATAATCATAATACTGTATAGACCTCCACATTCAGCAGTTTGTTCCATTCTGGAATGATGAAGAAGCGGATGCCGTCCATGGCTCCTGGCAGCTGAACGTTATTGATCAGCAGAGCCAGAAGAACCACATACGGGAACAGAGCAGTGAAATACACCACCTGTGACACACACACACACTTACAATACGTATAATATCATACAATTATTTCAAAGACAGAACCATTTATTAGATGAATCACACAAAACCATTTGAAGTCTATTTACTTATGTACTCACAAATCAAAAATAACAATATGTAGCAAAATTAAACGAAGCCCTTCATAAATCACGATACTTATATATAAATCACAGAAATTTAAAATAAAATAATTGCAATGCAAAACCATCACACACAGTCAAAAGACCTTATAGGAACTTTCTGCAAAAACATGACTTTAGGACTCAAAGATATTTGACCTTTCCGGTGGATTTGACCCCTTTTAAGATGCACAGGTAGACGAGGATCCAGGCCAACAACAACAGGAGAAAAAGTTCCCATCTCAACGTTCCCGTCTCCTCCACACCCCGGGTCCTCTCCAGCACCCTAAAACTGAATGACCCAACACATCCATTGCTGTCAGACATGAACCGCACTCAACAAACATGACGACAAGAACTTATTCATTCACGATACAGAGCAAAGGGGTGAGTTAGTCTGTCTGAGTCCTAGCAACACGAAATCATACATTAGCCAAAGTGTTTGCTGAAAGAAAATTAAACAATCACTAGAGAGGAGAAGCAATGAGACGGGAGGGGAGAACGTACTTGAAGAACTGCTGGCTGGCGGTGGAGGCGTACGAGCTGTTGGTCACGTGATCTGTGCAGTTGACCGTGTTCCACGTGTTGTTGCAGTTTTCCCAGGCCAGCTCGCTCCGAAAAGAGCTGAACATGTAGTACAGCGCCCACGTGATTATGACATTATAATATGTGCACATGATGAAAGAGATGGCCACCGTTGCCATGCCAACACCTGAGGAATGTACAGTATGGGAACACTTCATATCTTTATAAAACAATGTATATCGAAGTAAAATGTAAACAAATGTTATATGAATGGTGTACGTATCAGACGGGTACCTTTCAGCAGTGGACAGGCTTTGGTCAACGCCTGGACGGGTCCCCTCCTCAGATACTGGCCTAACGTCAGCTCCATGTGCAAGAGCGGGATTCCCAGTACAACCAACATGATCAGGTAGGGCACAAGGAATGCACCTGAACATATCAATAACAACATCACACCATGAACTACTACTTCTTACAGTCCGAACGATGAATTAAAGAAACTGAAGCTATGATTTATTCACGAATGAGACATTATTAAGACCAAGATCTTTATACAATTACTCAGAACCTTTTTTGGAACAGTAGGTTCTGTGGATGTTTTTATGGAACCACACAACACAGCCTAACAAAGAAACGGCCCGCTATGTTTTATGTGATACATATGTACAGTAGCTGTGGGAAAACATTAAAGACAATTTCAAAATGTACTTTTTCTAGGCATTTATTTAGGTAAAATGATCGTTTTGTTTCCTCATTGTTAACAATAATATTTGAAATAAGATTGTTGTTTCTATTTGCAGAAAATGAAAACTGGAGAAACAGGTGAAAAGAAGAGAAAAGATGCTCTGTATTTTGTCAGATATATACTGGAATGAAAACAAGTTCATCTTCACTTTTAAGCAATACAACAGCAATATTTCCACATGTATTTAGGAAAAGTAAAAAAAAATGATTCTTTTATGTCACAGCCTTGGTTTTATTACAGTTTTCATGTGTCTTGTCATGCTGTCAGTCTTTCACGTTGCTGTCGGATGACTTTTTTGTCACTCCCGATGTTTGATTTTGTTGAAATTCAACAGACACTAAAGTGGAATGGCCACAATACATGACATTTTGGAATCGTCTCTTAATTCTTTCCACGGCTGTATATATATATATATATCACATAAACCTGCCTGTGAAACACAATATAAAAATTACATTTCCAGATTTCATGACCACATGGACTATCTTTATATCAAACTCTCTTTTTTTGTAAATTCAGCAGTCGAAGACATATGAGATCAGTGTAGAGTGACTGTTTGCAATGTCACGATGATACGGGCTCATACACACGTCACATTGACAGATAATTCACTTTTACTCTCTTTATCTCTCACGTGTGGACGTCTGCTGAAATCATACAGACATCTGCATGCCTTCACAACAGCAGTTTTTACACAATATACGAAAACAAAAGTTCACACTGAACATCTGATCAATGCACGATAATGAAGAGTCAAAACAAAGCAGCGCTGTACTTCCGTTACAATGTTTACTTTGTACTCTCACACTGTATCTTTGTACTAATGTACTTACTTTGATTTGATTTCACAGTTATTTTGATTAGCATATTCATGTGCCATTGTATTTCCAAAAGAGGTCTCCCACGGTATGTTTTGGTTTTTTTTTATTAGACAGAATAGCATTTAATAGACAGAAGCATCCATCTCACCTCCACCACTCCTGTAGCACAGGTACGGGAACCTCCAGATGTTTCCCAGTCCCACAGCACATCCGATCCCGGCCAGAGTAAACTCAATCTGCCTGCTCCACGTGGGTCTGCCGGGCTCCTGCTTGTCCTCCATGCTTCCTCAAACCTCCTCGTCCTCACAGAGATTGAGTGATGAGAAAGTGTTGTGAGTGTGAGTTTGTTGTGTAATGATTGTTTAGTAGCTGTAATGATTAGCCGGGAGGTGTGGAGAAGAGATATGAACAGGTGGAAGTTCTGCGCATGCCGTCTGTAAAGATTCTCAGAAGGATCTACATCGTAAATTAGAAGCTGCCTATGTTGCAAAGCTTGGAATTTGTTTTAAATGAATTTCTTTACGAACGAGTAAAGCAGATGACGTAAACACAGACAAAACAGAAATAGCAAATAAGTTCCAGTCATTTTTATTTCTTTCAGAACAGTAAATAAAAGTGGCAAGATGCAATATTGGAGCGTGCATTAGAGGCACATAAGGTCATGGGTTTTAACCCCGTAGCCTACTTAAAAAAGGTCAATCTCAAAAGCACTTTGTCACGCTGGATAAAAGCATCTGGCAAACGTGTGAATGTAACCGTACAAAGAACAAAACAGACCAGCGAAATATCTTCCACAGCACAGATGGGCATCCTGGGCTGACAGAGGTCGGCTACTTTGCACAACCTCAAAAACAAGACACTTATTGCTATAGTATGCACACGTAACGTTCATGTGTATTTTTCACAGTTTTGTCTTTTAAAATGTGGAACACAGAAATAAAGCAGCAAATAATTAGGGTGACGTTCTTTGATTTCTTTCAGAACAAGTAAAGAAGGTAACCAGAGAGGTTTGACGCATGCTTTCATACAGCGGATGAAAACACAAACAGCGCTGCAGAACTGAACTAACGCAATAACATCTCAGATCTTTTTGCTTCATTCATCAGTCACCGTCAGGTTCAAAACTGGACTTTGCAAGCGTATCGATATTTTATTGAACAGTGAGAGTCATTTAACTCCCCGCTCCACGTTATATGGCCGCAATCTTCACCTTCTTCTCCCAGACCGTGACTTCTCCAGTCATCCGGCTGTCCGACACTCCAGCGTCTGCAAACAGATCAGTGACACATTCTCATCAGCTCCTTCCACGGCGCAGACGGGCATCTCGTAAACAAAACTTCAATGCTCACGAAACACACCTTTTGTAAAAAAACTCAATTCCTGAGCTTCAAGTTCATTCGAATACCGTGCCACCTAAAGGCCGGTGTTTACCACAGGTTGAATATGTTCCACATATTATCAACGTACTCTTTATTCATGATGTAAGGAGTCCCGTCAGTCCATCTCCACAGCCCCGTGGTCTGATCCGTCAGACCGATCCAGTAATCATTTGGTATGGTCAAATGCGTCACAAAAGCCTAAAGGGAGCAAAATCTGAGAGAGAGAAAAACACACGGACTCACGGACACAAGGAGTGGGTTTTCTTACCCACTCGGCCTCACTCCCGTCGAGTTTCAGTAGCGACGCTCCCTGTTCTTTACAGTAATCCCGCGCCTCCGTCCAGTTCAGCGTGTTGATGGAGAACAGATAACAGCTGCTGCTGTAGGGGGTCCAGCCGGATCTACAGGTGGGTGCAGATCTCACTGCACAGGGAGAGAGGAGATATGCTGTCAGCAGTTCACAGAAGGAAACAAAAATGAGCATATGTAGAGTCACTTCAGAAATATAACTGTGGCTATATACAGTGTGAGGAAATTTGGAGGGGTATTAATGGTAAACAGCTAATGGTCTATAATGGTATTTGTAATGGAAACCATTAGAATTCATTTTCAGCAGGGGTATTGTGTCTTTCAAAGGCAACTGAATAAATAAGGCAGCATTAGACTAGACTAGTTGTTTTTGTTTTGCTTTCCGTTTTATTGTAAAATTATTTTAATTTTATGTTAACGTTTCGTCATTTTATTGTTTGTTGTTGCTATTTATTTTTTATTCATTTTTTCATTTATAATTTTTTCACATTGGATAAAAGCGTCTGCTAAATGCCTAAATGTAAATGTGATATTTATATGTGTAATTTCAGATTTAGTTTTAGTTTAGTTTGATTTATTTTCTGTTTATTATAGTGCCTCTGCACTGTAACATAATTTCAGGTCTCAACTTTTTGTAATGTTTTTCTATGTTTTTCAATTGTCTCAGTTAATAATTTGCAAACTATAGTATATATTTTTTTTTTATGTAACCAGTCACTACAAAGTTTTGAGTTGAGGGCCTGACTTTTTTACAGTGAATTTATTTCAGTTTATTGTCAAGGCACCATTTCAAATTTTTGCTTAGTTTAGATTTTTAAAGGGACAATTCACCCAAAAATGAAACTTCTGTCATCATTTACTCACCCTCATGTTGTTCCATACCTGTGTAAATGTCTTTGTTCTACTGAACGAAAACAAAGATATTTGGAAGAATGTCAGTAACCAAACAGTTTCTCATCCCCCATTGACTCCCATAGTATTTGTTTTCCCTACTATACCAGTAAATGGGTGTTGAGATCTGTTTGGTTACTGACATTCTTCTAAATATCTTCCTTTTTTGCAGAACAAAAAAAATACAGGTTTTGGAGTAAATGATGACAGAAGTTTCATTTTAATATAAAGGCTAATATTTGATTTGATTGCAATTAACTGACATGTTTTAATAGATTTAGTTTTTGTTACAATAAACTATAATAACCTTGTAATATTATTTGGAAAGAATGCTGATCATTGACTAACTAAAGAAATATTTCTGGGTCAGTTTCCACTCATGTTCCACACATACCTGATGATTTTGTTTGGTTGTTTATCTGGGCTTTCAGCTCATTCAGACTGCTTATGACTCTCACTTCTGAAAACAAGACAGAATTGTCCGTTTCATCTCTCCAGTACACTATAGGAAAAGCGCTGAAGGAGCGTTTGGCAGATCAAAGATGAAGATGAAGATGTTTGAACACAACTTCAGCTCAGAAGAGTGTTCACTCACCAGTGGTCTGTTGTTCAGAAGAAAGAGACATGACAGATGCAGTCAGATTAGACACTGAACTCTGAATTCCTCTCAGTGAGTTGGACAGAGTGTCTTTAACAGGAGACACAACAAAAAAACCCAATACATAAGCACAATTATTATAAAAAACACTTCAAATGATCATTAAACACTTATTATTAATCTATTCCATTCATCGTTGTTTATATAATGTTTATATAAAAGATATATTTGTCATTCATATATACTGTATACTGTATATCGTGTTTAGTTTCTTTCTCTTACATTCTGTTTCAGTCAGCTTTTGTCCCTGCTTGTTAACTGTGAAGACACGAAGGTTACAAAGGTGACTAAAGGAAACTTATATCCTGCTGTTTTGTGGTAGAAATGCTTTTTCTACATGACTGTAAGATCTTCAGACCTGCATCGTTCAGTTTGGAGGTGAGCGCGGATGCTGAACTCAAGTTAAGCAGCAGATTCTTTATCTCAGTGATGGAAGCGCTCTGCTGCTGCTCTGTCAGTCAAATCACATGTAGGTTTGGTTTAAGGATGAGAATTAACAAGAAGAAATAAAGCATAAGAATAAACTCTCACCGAGTCTTTGCAGGTTTGCATCTTGTTTGGATGCGACAGAACTCAACGATGAGCTACAACTGTTCACCAACGTCTCAATATTTGTCAATTTCTTTTCTCCTTGTGGATACAAATTATAGTAAATAATTCATTTTACAGAGCTTGTTCATTTATTTTAAAATAAAATGCTTGGTTTTCACAAGATGTATTTAGCTCTATACCAAAGTCACATTGTATGTTTTGTTGATTTGCGACTGATGTCTTCAAACTGTCCAACAATCGTTCTGTTTCAGTCAGCTTTTGTTCCTGCTTGCTAACTGTGAAGACACAAAATTTGCAAAAGGTAAAGGTTACAAAAAGACAATAATATGCAGCTATTCCAAATGAATATTGATTGCCAAACATCTTTAATGCTTGTGTAAAAGTCCACTTTTTGTCTCTTTTTTTGGTTCGACTGTTTGGTTTTGACTCGACCTGCATCGTTGAGTTTGGAGGTCAGCGCTGATACTGAAGAACTCAAAGTGAGCAGCAGGTTCTTTATCTCAGTGTTAGACGTGGGCTGATGCTGCTCTGTCAATCAAATCACATTTTATGTCTTGGATTAAAGTTGAGAATTAACAAGAAGATTTATAGTAAAGAATAAACTCTCACCGAGTCTTTGCAGGTTTCCATCTTGTTTGGATGTGACTGAACTCCACGATGAGCTAAAACTGTTCACCAGCGTCTCGATATTGGACAGCCTTTTTTCTGGAACTCCTCACAGATACAAATTATAGTAAATATTTTGTATTTCCTATTTTTGGTACATAAGAATGATACTAACCATTGGGCATTGGGTCACTGGATTTGTTCAAATATAAATTCAGACTGGACACTGAATTCTGCACCTCAACAACCTTCTTCACCAGGTCTCCACCTAACAAAAAAAATGTTTTCAATTAACTACATCAAGTAATTGACAAAGCAGAATTACACTTGCTTGGTTGTTACTAGATTTAGTTGGTTAATGCGTTAATGTGATCTATAAGTTAGAACTGGAGTCCATCCACTATTTCTTGATAAAAAACTTTTAGGTTTGTGATATTCAACTAATTTCAAACTCAATTAATTGAAGCAATTAAATTGCAGTTGTTTTAAAAACTCACTTCATAAACCACTGCAAAACGTTTTAAACATTCACATTTATCTACTCACAGATGACAAATATCATCACCATGGAAATCACCATGGCAACCATTCCCAGAAGCACAAGGAGACCCATCCACCTGCCACATGGACCACCTGCAGAAATCAACATAACTTTATAGATATTTATACTTTGCCGATGTCCTTCAAAAACCCTGTATCTCCGTTTCTTGTGATTTTGATTTTTTGCCATAAATCATTATTATTAGTCACCCTTTATGTTTGTCACTGGGTTTTGCAAAAAATCTAACCAATAAAAAGTATTTAAAAGTGCTTGACAACACGCTATTAAATCATTTCAAAAGCGCAGTGTTTTCTCCATTTCCTGAAAAACAGCGAAATTTGGACCCACAAGGTTTTGGAAGGACAGCGTTGACTTCTTTCATACATAAAGGAAGTCTCTTTCTAGGTCGTATCACGCCAGAGGTCATGCTGAGAAAACATTTTACCCCTTTTTTCAAAGGTAAAATATTTACCACATCAAATATTATATATGATAAAAAGATTATAAAAGCTTGTCGCATGTCCTTATCCAAGTAAATCCTTGTTCTTAACCTAGTGATTGTTGATGTTTTTTATTTAAATTACCAGTAATTGTGTTTGGCCTTTATTTTTCATGCTCTCTAGCATTGGTATACAGTAATACATTTGACATTTTTGTCAATAGATTGAACAAGAAGTAAGACAGAAGGTATGTCACAACAAACAGAAGACACTTGGTGAGAAGTGTTACATAATCATAGAAATCTCTGTCCAGGATGAAAGCAAAATAAAATTGGATTGGACTACTCCTGCAACTGAAGTGTAACCAATTTGATCGATAAAGTAACACCAGAACTGATCCTTATACTGTACCGTAACTAGTCAATATTCAATATATGAACTCGTACCTTTCCGAAATCCTGACTTCTGTTCACGATCCATGTCCATTTCCAAGAATCCTTCTGAACTTTCCATTTTCTTAAACAGCATCATAGAATCAAACAAACGTTCCCAGATTCAAGTGAAGATCCAAACAACAAAAATGTCTGAGCTGTACTTCCCACTTCAGTCCTTAAATATAAGAGGACTCTGCAAAACACAGCACTTTTAGTTCCTCATTCCAAAAACTGTGCATGTACGCAATAAACTTTAATGATCCAAATACTATTTACAAAAGACAAATCAGTTACATTACATCATTGTGTATGTGCCAGATACAAAATAGTTACTTAATGCAATCATTAAGTCATGAAGACAAAAGGTCTTTCAAAAGATCATCTTAACCCTAGGTTACCCTGGGGTGACTCTCACTACAAAGTGCTTTGGTGACATTTATTCATTTAGCAGACACTTGAATCCAAAGAGGCTTAAAATGAGAATGCACTTATGAGCAAACAATAATTGTAGTCCATATGTGACCCTGGACAACAAAACCAGTCTTATGGGTTAATTTTTACGAAAAGTAGATTTTTGCACCATCTGAAAGCTGAATAATTAAGTTTTCAATGGATGTATGGCTTGTTAGGATAGGACAATATCTGGCGGAGATACAACCGTTAAAATCTCTGGAATCTGAGGGTGCAAAAAATCAAAATATTGAGAAAATCAAGTCTTTATATATTCACGGTAGGAAATGTACAAAATATCTTCATGGAACATGATCTTTACTTAATATCCTAATGATTTATGGCATAAAGATCATTTTGACCCATAGCCTATAATATTTATTTGATCCCCTGCTGATTTTGTAAGTTTGCCTGCTTACAAAGAAATGAAGGGTCTATCATTTTTATGGTAGGTTTATTTTAACTGATAGAGACTAAATATAAAAAATCAGGGGAAAAAATGTTATAAATTGATTTGCATTGCAGTCAGTGAAACAAGTATTTGATCCCCTACCAACCAGCAAGAATTCTGGCTCCAAAGATTGGTTATGTGCCTATATGGACCACAGATTAGTCCTGTCACTTTAAGAAAGTACTCCTAAGAAAGATGCCTGCCAACAGAATCTGTATCTTCCATTTCAACCTCTCCACCACCATGGTCCAGACCAAATAGGTTTCAAAGGATGTCAGGGACAAGATTGTAGACCTGCACAAACCTTGAATAGGCTACAGACCTAGCCTATTTGGAAATAGAAGAAATACAAAATAACTATCAATTGCCCTTGGTCTGGAGCTCCCTGCAAGATTTCCCCAATGGTGTAAAGATGATCATGAGAAAGGTTAAAGATCAGCCCAGAAGACACGGAAGAAGCTTGTTCGTGAGTTCAAGACAGTTGGGACCACAGTTAGCAAGCAAACCATTGGTAACACGTTATGCCACAATAGATTAAAATCCTGAAGCACCCGCAAGGTCCTCCTGCCCAAGGCGGCCCGTCTGGCTCGTCTGAAGTTTGACAATGAACATCAACATGATTCAGAAAAGGTTTGCACAAACACTTATTTCACTGACTGAAATGCAAATCCATTTATAACCTTTATGTAACATTTTTCCCCTGATCAGTTAAAATAAACCCACCATAAGCATTATAGACCACTGAAGCAGGCAAACTTACAAAATCATCAGGGGATCAAATCATTATTTCCCTCACTGTATTTTTGGCTTTTACTAAAAATGTTCCCGTGCTACTTAAGACTGGTTTTGTGATGCAGGGTCACGTATGAGTTATACATGTTGCATGGCAACTGAGAACATATTAGACATAAGATAATAAACGACATATTCATTCTGATAATCAACAATAACTAAACATTAAGGTTGTTGTTGTTTAAACAAAGGCAAAGGATGTAAAATCACTAATCCATGAACAAATGAAAAAAACTAATACTCCTTTATATTCAAGGTGCAAAAGTGCAAACATGATTCTGAGATTCAGGTTTGATTGTCACAGTACTATTATTCTTATTTAGTAGACTAAAAAAACACTAACAGGGCAAGAACTACAGTGTTCTCAATAGCCCATCCATTACTACTAAACAAAAATACACATGACAAGAAAATGAAACCCTGCTATGTCACTACGATTGTGATGAGCTGAACCCTAACATGTCAATACACTAAGCTAAGGAAGTGAAATTCATATTACAAAAAACCTGAAAGTAAAAACAGGAACGTGAAATGACCGGAACCACAAAACAATAGTTTTGTATATGACACTGTGCATGTAAACTTAAATAACTATGAGGCAGATACTAGATAAAACATCTCGATTTGCACTGAACCCAGAAAATTCCTTTAATCAAAATAAAAATGAACTGAATCTTTAAAATGGTTACACATAAATCGTCAAATAAAACATTCACACAAATGACATCCAAATGAAAGTTTTATTGGAAGCAAAAAAATGGGCAAAAGTACAACAAGGTGACTCTGTAACAGTGCACGCAGTTACACAACACAAAGGACAGAGCTAGCGAATTCCTGGAATGAATGCACATAACCCAACAAGAAAATGCTGAGATAATCTTAAAAAAAGATTAAAATGCAGAGAATAAAAAGGAGCTCTAAAAGAAGTCCACATCATCCGGAGCGTCTAGATCACGATACTCGATGATATTGCGAGGATCCCCACGCATCATTCTGAAAAGCAAAGATCTGATTGGCACATACTAGCAGATATATTCAACTTTTCTATTCTCAAATAACTAACAATACTTAAGGGAGTCATATGACATGATCAAAAACATTACTAATGCCAATGCAATACAATTGCCTCACCGGTTGTTTCTAGGTTTCCCAGGGTAGCCGCCTTGTCCACGAAAGTTGTCATAGTTACCTCTACCACCTCCATACTGGTTGGGGGGGTAAGGTGGAACACCTGTTTAATGGTAAAACACCCGCAAATGTCTTAACGTAGCTTTCAAAAACAAAACATGTCTGCTAAAGCAGTCACATCAGTTTTTAAATTTAGTTTAAAAACACTGGACATGCTACTACACAATACACATTGAAGCAGTTTGTGAATACTATGAACACAAAACTGGTTGCTCTGCAATTTTGTTGTTGGAAAAGAGAACTATGAATCAAGAAAACATTTTTATTGCAAAATACTGCTAGCATCATTAACTTTGTACAGGATCTCTGATTTCCGGCCCTGCTAAATACTACAGTTTGGTCAAATGCAAACACGCACCTCCGTAACCCATCACTGGAGGTCGAGGCTGGCCAAAACCCATTAGGCCTTGAGGACCCTGGGGTGGAAATGGAAGAGCTCCAGGTGAAAGCACTCCTAAAATCAGGAAGAGAAAGACACGCAGTGATTGTTTAGAGCTCATTTTAGTGTGCAGTTTCATGGATAAATCATCAACGTGATTGACAGGTGTCTAACCCTGGCCTGGTCCAGGAGGGAGCGGAGGCTTCATCTCTGGGATTGAGGGTCTTTTTGCATCCATTAGAAAGTTGTTGAAAAACACAACCTCTTTCTTCACTTCTTCAATCTTATCCCCGTGTTTGTTAAGAATATGCTTTCTCACAAACTCTGGGCCCTGGAGAGAGACAGAATCATTTTATTAATGACAGTGATGCATCATATTCCGTCAGAAATGGTCAAAATGATTAGGTGGTTTATACAGCAATGTGCCGCGCAGAAATCACGTTTCCTCACACACCTTGAATTTTTTTCCACTGAGTGGACAAAGCCACTTATCCTTGCCCAACTCCTGCGTGTTGGCCAACACAAACTTCTCCACTTCCTGTTCTGGGTCCTTGCGGCCCATTTTTGCAGCTTCATCCTCAGACAAGGTTTCCTTCACACTGAACAGAGATGCCAGTTTCTCTTCAAACGTCTTCTGCCAGTCCCCCACTACAAGATGCATAGAAAAAGTCAAACAGAGAGAACTTCTTTTGTATCTACTGTATAGCAGTGGCAGGCAGACAGTAACACGTGTAACTCCACCGGTCAGTGGTGAAATCGTGGCTCACCCTCTCTGTGGGATATGCGGTTCGGAGGGATGGGTCCACGCACGTGGATGATGCCGCAGCGGTTCGGCATCTCGTCCTCGCTCGGGTACTCGCAGGAGTTGTAATAATCAATAGAGTGTACAATACGGAGGTAGAAGAGCAGACGATCCAGAACCTGGAAAAATTTCAAATTAAATCTCATTGTCATTTTTACTGAACTACAAGACAAACTGATTTTAAAGGCAGCATTCTGATACAATGGGCAACACAACAAATACTTCTATTGCATGCAAGTACTTAAAATGTGTAGAAATATTTAAAATATCATTATGCATTACAGAACATTTGAGAACAGAACAATGAGAAATTCAATAAAAAATGTACCCCATTTCTTATTGTTAATATTGTGGTGAACTATTTTTGAACGTTTTACAAAGAACTAGGTTTTGTTTCCTCTAAACACACGAACATTACTCATCACTTTTGCTCCCTGACCTTGACAAGTTTGTCATCTCTTTCCACAGTCATCTCCGTGGAATTTCCCTCTTTGGTTCCCTCTTCCGAGTCAACTCCACCCACACTCCCCAGAAGCTCCTCCTCTTCTGCGCTCACTTCCTCGATGAGGTAATCAGTGATGTTCTTCAGAATGGGATTTTGAGCAGGAAGCTATCAGTGAAGAGTGAAAAACAAAATTCAACTTTATAAGCTCACTGTCAATATATTTAACACCGCATCACACTAGAAGAAGTGACAATACCTCCAGAGTGGGCGTCTCTCCTCGAGGTTTTTGATTCCAGAGCTTTTCTCTGTCGTCCAGCGCGTGGATCAATTTGGCAGCCAGTTTGATGTCATTACGGAGCACCTGCTTGTGCTGAGTGATCCCGTTGACGTTACGTACGCGGCGTGCCAAGTCCCGATTGACTCCGGGAGCCAACTCACAGTCCCGCAGCTGGACAGGGAGACAAGAGAATGAGAGGAGGATGAGGTTAAGACACGACGCCAGAGCTTTCCCTATCCAACCTTTTCACAACATCGTCTCAAGAAATATCTGCGTACACATGAAACCGCTAAACCGACTCAAAACGATGGAGTATACACGCCAATTCAGTGTGTGGCGCTGTAATTCTGTCACAGAGATACACTAAGAACGGAGAAAAGGACTTGGAGCATACACAAACTTTGCGCGCTGGGGGCATGACATCATCATTAAGAAAATACACATGAAAACGCAAGGGTGACGTTTTCAGATTTAGCCACTCTGGCACCCGGTTTCTAAAAAAAATAGGCTCCCAAAACGCCGGCTCCATGTGGAGGAACACCGATACGACACAAAATCTTTACGTATACAGCTAAACGCGTCCCGTGTGGATGGCCTCCGAGTGTCTTCTGAAACTCACCCGAATGTTCTGCAGGTTCCAGCAGATCTCTTTGATGTTTACGCCTCTATCAAATGTCACCCAGCAACGTCTAAAAAACCTGAAACACAAAATATATTTATAATGTTTGCCATTACTATTTAGATTTTTTATTATTTATAAAGAACCAAGAAACACAGGAAGTTTATGGATGTTGGTCTCTCACCTGCGCTCTGGCTGCGGTTCTGACAAACACACACGCATAAATCCCGGATAGCGTCGACAGAGCTGCGACAAAAACAGCACATTCATCATCACCACTCGATGAAGAAATAATCTTAAACACACTCATGTCTGACGCGCACACTCACAGCAACAATCTCTGCTTTCGATATAGTAGGGGCGATGCTTCTCATGAAGAGGGAGCACGTCCGGTGAAGAGGCCGAGGTCTCGGAGGCTGATCATCTTTGGGCTTCTTCTCTTTGTCTTTCTCTCTTGCCTTCGGCTTCTCGTCCACCCGCTCCTTCGCGTCAGATGCTGCACGAGACGAGTAAGAGATCTGAGCATCACATCATTACGGTTTACCAGGAAACGCATTCAGAATAGGAGCGACAGCGATACTAACCTTCACCCTCTTCCTCCTCTTCTTCCTCTTTCTCCTCTACCTCATCGGGCTCTCGTTCTCTCTCTGGGGGTTTCTCAGAGAAGTGCGAGTTTGAGTCAGAGTCCGAATCAGATTCGCTGTCTGATGCGCTGGCTTCGTCTTCACTGTCTCCGCTGTGCTTCCTCTTCCTCTTCTTACCCGTCTAAAAAAAGAGAGAGAGAGAGACAGTGTAACGTAGTGCCATCATATACACAAGTTATGACAGCTGCAGGATTTAGGGAGAAAAACAAAGCATACAACCCACTGACCTTCTTAGGTTCTGGGATGGGTTGAGCGGCTGGTTCAGGTTCAGCTTTCTCCTCTCCTTCACTTCCTGCTGCAGAAGCACCTGCGTCTTTCTCGACCACCTCGCCTCCCTCTCCCTACGCAAACAAACAAAGATCAGGGAAAACTTAACGCTTAAAACTCTTAAAAGGTAAAATCACACAACCGTCTTCTCCGTAACCTAATGCACTCACCTCCTTGTCTTTTTCAGCAGAAGGTTTGCGTTCGACATCTGTGGGTTTGGACTCGTCTCGTCTGGGAGGTTCAGACCCGGCCCCACCTGACGCCAGCCTCTCTCTCTCCTCCTCTTCCTCATTTGGCTGATCGAGGATGCGCAGGTCGTTTTCACCTCCTCCTTCCATCTTTATCACAGCTAAAATGAAACAAAACTTACTTTTTATGACATAAACCCCATTCATATGTTGAGAAACATAAGGCAAAAGTTGGAGATGTTCAATTAGTTAATCAACCAGTGGATTGCCAAGATGTTTTAACTTGAAGTTCCTTTACATCTGGTATGCGAATGCAATTGTCCATACCGGCATCTAAAATCTTGGTGATTTGTTGAGCGCGTTCTATGTCCAGAGAGATGGAATCAAACCAGCCGTTGTCTATCAGAAACATGTAGACATTAAGCCTGTTCTGCAGAGCGCTGTGTGCATCTGCTTTACGCCTGCTGGCTTCATCCGGGTGGTACTTGGAACGAAACCTGATAGAGAGAAAGCCAGAGAAGAGAAAGAGAGGGGAAAACAGGGTGGATGTGGAAGAAAAAAACATGTTAGCAACTATTTCCAGGTCATGCAAGCTTTAATCCTAACCCCTGCATTTCATTTAAGACTTCTGTATCCATCACCAATAACTGATCATCTAATGTAGTCTGCACAAATAAATCAACAACCTCAATATCCCACGCAGTTTTCTGCCACATGACATTGTGACTGTGTTACAAAACCTAGTGAGCTCCCTACATAGGCATCATTTTTAAGGTGTGCTTGATGGTTATGTAGTTGAAACTAAATAGGGTTCAGTGTGGCAGAAGACAGCCAAGCAGCTCACTAAGTTATGTAATGAAGAATGACACTAAGACGGCTGAAGTGCACATCTGTCAGTCTTTCTGTGTTCAAGTGTGTTGTGTAGTACAGTAACAAGTTATTCCACTCACCACCAAAGCCGAAAACAAAAAATGAGAAAAAAACTTAATCAACAAACAAACGTCAAACAATTGAAATACACATTTCCATTGTGTGCACTTAAATTACCTGATGAACTCCCCGAATTACAACACATTTACACTGAGAGCAGTCTTCTCAAAGGTGTGTGCACGAACACACACGATTTCTGCGTTTTGGGGGATTCTGATTGATCCGAATATCAAAAAACGAAAACGAAAAAAGGGGAAGAAAGGCACACACTAAAGAAATAAAAAACGCGGAGGCCGGTTTGGATTCGGAGCGCTCGGCTGTCTGACTAAGAGCCCTGGTACTTGGATTCTAATGGCATCTGCATTGTGCGCAGTGCAAACCCTGACTGACTAACAGCGAATCCCGTGTCGGGTCCAAGAGCTTTTCTCATCTTCCAATACCTTGCTGTGATGGAGGGAAGAACAATGTTAATTTGCAAACAAAAGAAACCCTGAAATGTAAAAAGAAATATTAAGCAACAACTGTTTGCTGTGGAGATAAACTGACAATAGAAACATTTTCAAAGTCCCAAAACACACTTGACAGCATTAATCTATTCGGTTTATCTGTAAAAGGACAATGAAAGCATAATCAGATGTCAGTCAACCTCACTGGCACAAACAAGAACAAATTATTTCATGACAAAGATGCACTAATATTTAACTAATTGAAATCGTGAACATTTTAAAGCAAAGAATTACCACATCTTGAATGTCCAATGCAGAAAAACATTAGGGCATCCCTGACTCAATTAAGGCCATCCTACCTTAAACTAATGGCACTACGGGTATCAACATTAGCAAAATATCTGAAGGGCAGAATCCTGTGAATACATGCAACACGAAACTCTACAGCAAGAACTTTAGGTGTAATCGTACCACTCTTCATCTTTATGGGCTAGGAAGAAATCCTGCATCTGCTGACGCCTAAAATCAATCTTGTACTCATTGTAGCGTTTGACTGACTCCGTCTCATCCACAGAGTCGTCCAGAGAGAGCAGGAACTCCTTAAAGGTCTTCATCACAGGAGGAAGTGGACCAAGATCCATATCATGGATGTTTCCCAGTCTGAAGGAAATCAAGAGGATGGTTGAATAAGTTCCAAATATTATTACAACATCTGACAATGCTCCACACATATCTTGATGTTGATGCGGTTTTTAGGATAGATTTCTGTGCACATCAAATAATGACACAAAAGCCTGAATCACTGTGCTTCGAACTGATTCATTCAAACAAATTCACTAAAGTGAAACAAAATGGCTTCCTCTCCCTCACCTGGCCTGTATAGGGATTCCATGATGGGGCTGCATTAGATGCATGTCAGGATGACCCCACGGCTGAGGGGGAGCATAGCTGGGTCCACCCCCACCTCCATAACCCAGGTCATAGCCACCGTGGTAAGGGTCACCTCCATGGTCATCCCTGAAAGATAGTAAGCTATATTTCGACATGCAGTCTTTACATCCGGAATCTCCCCAAACACATAAATCATCTTACCAGTCTCTCCTCATCCGCTTCTGCTGAGGGCTCATGTCATGACGCGGAGGGGAAAATCTCTCCCGTCTACCTCTCTCGTAATCGCGGTACTCGCCACGACTGCGGCGCTCACGGCCCCGGTCCCACTCTCTTGCCGAGGGCCGCCAGTAAACGACAACCAAAAAACAAACATATAAAACCACGCAAGCATACAAGACTCTTGTCTACCGCCAGTAGGATCCTGGCCACAGTCATCTTTGTTTGCTTACAAATAACATTTCTTTTAATCATTTTTGTGCCTTTATATCATTTTCCAGTTTTTTTGTCTTCCTTCTGTGAAATTAGCACAGGCCTAACGGGCATGAAAAGAATATTCTGTGAAATGTTTCTTCAGGCTCTTGTCCTCACCGGTCATTCCAGTCATCTCTCCTCCTGTCCTCTCTCTCTCTGGACCGGTCATAGTCACTCCTCTCCCGGCGAAACTTGTCTCTGCGCCGGCGGTCGTACTCATCATCACTGTCAGCCATGGTGTTCAAATGATGTCTAGTATGGAAAAAATCTGCGGTAAAACACAAAAGTATAGAAGTATACATTAGTGATATAAGTATATATGTATATAATTGTCGTACAGTGATACTCATTGCGTGATAATCCTCAATGATACATTTACATAAAGCAGACCTGTCAGATTTTTTCTGGGGAGACATTTATAAAAACTCTGGCACTCAAAAATATAAATGAACCTCTACATAAACAGTTTGCATTATACAGACTATTAACGAGGATTCCTCGTGTTCGTTTTGGTACTAAGATGTATACCCAAAGCCCTAAACCACGCAATAAACTCATCAGGATTAAACCATGACTTGGTCTATTTATTACGTTTTTCAACATTATGAGGCACTTAAAATGTCAACATTCTGGTCTCTTGCAAGTGAAGAGTTTGGTTCCAAAATGAGATAACTCCGTTTTTAAAAAAATTCAAAAGTCTTGCTTTTTTAATAGTACATTCCAATTAATATCAGTCAAACTGCGGTTGGTTTGTTTTGATTTGATTTAAGCCAAATAACTACAAAAATACAGCTAACTAACACAATAAAAACACGATAACATAATAAAACGGAGCTCTCATTTTGGAACCAAACTCATCAAGTAAGTTACATGAGGTGCAGCTGTCTCGAGCCCCTCGCGTGTTTAGCTCTTCCGCTAACTTCATATTGTTTCGATTAACCAACAAATTAGAAACTGGATTAATGCCGTTAAAATCACTCAACATTTGAATAAAAATATAGATTATATTAAAACTGTTTAAAAACATTCAAAGGCTTAAAGCGTGTAACGGCCTCTATCGCGTTATGTAAGAAAAAGTCCCTAAACGCAGGAATAAGAAGGATTCTGACAATCGTGGATTTAAATACTGTTTAACTGTCAGTAGGGCTTAATGTAGCGACAAACCATACACATAATATATTTAGTGGTGGAATACTAACTAGTTACTAGGTTGAAAGAGGTTTTAATCCGGTGAGCTCCCGCCAAATAGCGACCATCCCGAACAACAGCGCAGCGGCAGAGCGGAACGAACAGCCATATACGGAACAACAGCAGGGCAGAGCGGAAGTAATAGACATATGCGGAGCGACAGCGCCACAGTGTGTCCGGATGACCGTAATACTAGCAAATGCAAATAGCTTATAATATTATTTTACTGTGATAGTTAAAAACAGAATATTATCCAGATTGTTTAAACTAGTAAAAGATCAAAATAGCAAATACAGATTATAATAATGTAATTTCTAAACTGTAGTTGGCCACATAAAACGCTTCACTTGAACTTGAGACGAAACAATAACAAATGTGCTAGCAAAAAACGTCCTTTTAAAATGATGAAATACGCCAACACTAACACTGACGACTAATGGATTTATATTTGTGAATTCAAATGAATAAAACGATGAATACGTAAAAAGATAAAAACAGATCTCTATATCATAAACAGGGACATAACAAGGCCCCCGGGACAGTTGTAGTAGATCAGTTCAGGATATAGATCGACGACGACAGGACGCATAATAATCAATGAGAGAGAGAGAGAGAGAGAGAGAGAGAGAGAGAGAGAGAGAGAGAGAGAGAGAGAGAGACGTGCTTCCTACAAGGCTCAATAATGGATGTCAGTCGCTGTGAGTGGATCTGTCTCTCCCTGTTTTTCCTCCTCGGGTCTGTTGCCTGTGATGGTGTGAACGGGAAGAAGGAACAAGAGTGTTATAATTACGCCAGTGGACACGTTTATCCCGGAGAGGCTTTCCGCGTGCCCGTCTCTGATCATTCACTACACCTGAGCAAAGCCAAAAGTGTGTCACTTTACTCATTTATGCTGTTTAAAGTCACATGCATGTCTTTAAATCATCATTTAGCGATTGTTTTACCAATGTGGGTAATTGCTGCATTGTATTTTGCAAAACAACATCCAACAGCTGTCAGAATCCACAAGCGCGAGTCTGTTAGCATTCGCCCCAATACAAGAATGCAAACAAAACGATCTGAAACGAAAGCTTGTTTGAATGCGATGCAACGACTGATTTTGCGAGATAACATATCTGTGCTACAGTGCTATTGCATTGAAGATTGCGTCTGTTTTGCGTAGTATATTGTGTTTTGGCTCAAGCTTTGTCTAATGTTTTAGGAAGCTATTATTTATTTACAGTCCTAGTTGTTAATATGAGCATTTGCCGAGATTCAAACTCAAACTTTCATTGTGCTCGTGCTTTGTGTGTTGTTTAGAAATGCACAGCTTCTAAGGACACGTCATTGTAAATAAAGCCTGGATCTACGAGCTTTCTTTAACATGCATTGTGATGATACACGAACCTTTCACTTCTGTGCAAATTACATATGCAATATAAGTTTAATATGGAGTAAATATGTTATGATTTCTTCCTAACTCGGTCCGGTCAACCACATCTCTCACAACATTCAAAAAACTACTTAAAACCCATCTCTTCTGTGAATTCTTGACACATATGACATTTTTTTTAAATAAAACACTAACCCTCTCTCTTTCTCTCAACAGGTAGTGGTCTAGCTTTTGTTGAAACCAGTAACTTTGTATTAGCACCTATTGTATTATTGCTCCTGTATGACATCGCTTATTGCTCCCTGAACTCTTTGTAAGTCGCTTTGGATAAAAGCGTCTGCTAAACGACTAAATGTAAATGTAAATGATTCTTTTTCAGTCTCAAAACCAGCACCAAACTGGGAGGGAACGGCTGTCATAAATGGAGAGTTTAAAGAGCTGAAACTGTCAGATTACAAAGGAAAATACCTGGTATTCTTCTTCTATCCTCTGGACTTGTAAGTTGACCACATTGACGTCTTGTGTTACTCATGTTAAATATGAAGAATTGACCCCATTTGCCTTTTAATGCACATTTCTGTGCATAATGAAAAATAAACGTCCATTCAGGTCTTGGTACTTCTTGGTGTGAAGTGCCCACTTGTTGACATTTAGCTCTGAAACATGTCGCATTTCGATTGTAAAATAGGGCACAAATGCTATTTTATGTTCAAGTAAATAGGCATTGAACGAGTTATTGTGATCCTCACTGGATTGTGTTACTTCACAGCACGTTTGTGTGTCCCACTGAGATCATCGCCTTCAGCGACCGCTTGCATGAGTTCCAGGCCATTAACGCTGAGGTGGTTGCCTGCTCTGTGGATTCCCAGTTTACCCACCTGGCCTGGTGAGACCACACCCGGAATGGGATTACATTTTTGCATTGTTCGAACTGGTCGAATATTACAGGTTCTGTGTTGTCATGCACTTAAGTGACCACTCCAAATGGATTCACTGTTGTGTTTGTGTCATTTCAGGATCAACACACCCAGAAAACAAGGAGGTCTTGGACCAATGAAAATCCCTCTACTTTCTGACCTCACACACCAGATATCCAAGGACTATGGCGTCTTTCTTGAGGACCAAGGACACACACTTAGGTACTGGATCCAAAAGAGTTTGGTCTTATGCAACATGCTGGAAGGTTTTGCATGGGCCGATGGTCAGGACATGCCTGTTAAATAACATCAAAAAAATGTTCTCCTGTGTTTCAGAGGCCTCTTCATCATTGATGATAAAGGTGTTCTCAGACAAATCACAATGAATGATCTGCCTGTGGGCCGCTCTGTCGATGAAACGCTCAGACTGGTGCAGGCTTTCCAGTACACGGACAAACACGGAGAAGGTATGGCACATATTTGGCATTTTTCTTAAAGTGCTGTCAATTTAAATCTCCATACTTATCTGAGACGAAGGCAGATCACATTTCACCTAATTGACTTTTGTTGATGTTACTGGTTTTCTTCACTGACTCTCATGTGTCTTTGGCGTTAGTGTGTCCCGCTGGATGGAAGCCTGGCAGTGATACAGTAAGTTCTTGTCTGTGTGTGTGTGTGATTCCTAAAAAAGTGAATTATTATAATTATAAATAATCTACATGAATAGGTTTATTATGTGGTCTGAGATAAAGATCTGACAGTATTTTGTCAAAATGATATTTATCATTGTGTGTGTGTATCGCATAGTACACGAATGCCAAATTAATGTAATGATGCCATACATTTAAATGGAGTGCTAAAATCATCCTGCAGAAGAGAAAAGTGTGTCGTATTGATTTGTGGTTGTGTGTGTTTGGTCGTATTTTACACGGGTACACGATCAATTACAATATCTCTTTATCTGCTCTTTTTCCTCGCAGATTATTCCAGACCCCGCAGGCAAACTGAAGTATTTTGATAAGCTCAACTGAGGTTAATGTTTCACGTGAGACTTTTGTTTTTGTGTGGTTCCTGTTGCTGAACACACAATAAAAGGAGTTTTGGTAAACAGGTTCTGTTCCTGCGGTACATATTGGGTTTTGTGTGACACTAGATGGCGATCTGGCAGCAGTCTTTTGAAACTTGTCAGATCTGTATTAGAAACTAATTTAAGTGATAGTTCACCCCCAAAAAATGTTTTTTTCTCATTTACTCACCCTCTTGTCATTTCCAACCTGTATGACTTTCTTTCGTCCGCAGAATGCAAAAGAACACCTTTTGATGAAAGTAATTGGTAACCGTACAGCACTGAACCCCATTCACTTGTATGGACACAAAACCAATGCAAGTGATTGGGGGCCAGTTAACAACATTCTTCAAAATATCTTCTCTTGTGTTCTGCGAAAGAAAGAAAGCCATACAGGTTTGAAATGGCAAGAAGTTGAGTAAATGATAACAGAATTTTCATTTTTGGGTGAACTATCACTTTAGAAATGAGAAGCTTTATGATGCTTTGCAGCTGATGCTGTCATTGCAGGTTTATACACCTCATTAATTTAGTTTATATAACACTCTGATACTTGACCTGTTCCAGACATCGAGGCCAAAGTGCAAATCTAACTCATCAGTTAAGTTGTTAATTGTTACATTATTGTGTTTTGATAGCTGGAATTGCAATATGAAGTATTTTTCATTTTCATCTGAACTACACAGATGTGGAATATGAATTTAGGTAGCACGTATAATACTGCGATAATACTCCACTGCATTCCTAAACATTTCAATTGATTTTCTCGTAATTTCCTTAGTCTCTTTATTTGTCCTTTTATTTACCTTTCCTTATTCAGTAATCGCAAAAGATGGATAATTCATGGAATATATTCTCATGAACTACTAGAGAAATAAACCTGATCCAATGTCTTAAAGCATTTCAAATACCTGAATAGTGTCTCGTATCCAAAGGTGCGATTGACCGGCAGTCCAGAACAGATGAAAATGAACTTTGACAAATTCAAATCCCAGTAGTTAGCCATTTATCTTTTATTACATTATTGCATCAAATGATATAGAGTACTCTATAATAGTTTACTTCATAATAAAGGTTATGAAACATTTTGGCTGCACAACCTAAAGACACGGTTTGACTTAAGTTGTCTGTGTTTTGGTTCATGCACCAAAGGTCAGTCACATGTTCGGGTCAAAGGTGAGGTGCGAAAACACTGGAAAATTTTCCACAAATATACTGCTGGTGTCACATGTCAACAAAAATGTGAATTCCGCACATGATGCAGGACATGCGTTTTAATATTAGCTTAATATCTTCCAACACTGAAGCTTTGTAGAATATATTCAAACGTACTTACCTGAAATGAAATGTATGTGTTTCTTGTGACAGTAGTTTCTATGTAAATCAAATCAAGGTTGTGTCACCACATGACGTACAGTATGTCAATGAAAAATATACACAATGCAGGCTTTTTTTAAGCACAGCTCAGCCCTGATGTCATACACGCAAAGGTTTCTGTGTAAACACAAGCAGCAAGCGTAAACACAAGCATCACTGCACCCACAAAGAGGGTCTTGTTTTTTTTCCAGCGCAATTTTTGACAAAGAATTGGGGTGTGTCTCCATGAGAGTGCAAAATATAAGCTCGGTCCTGTGGAACTAGATTAAATAGCAATTAAATGCAAAGTCATTTCTGAGCAAACTGGTACTGCTGTAAGACAGAACTGCACCTCTCAGGGTTGATGGCATATTTTTTTGTGAATTTAAATAACTAAATTGTAGCTCACAGTATCTCCGTATTGTTGAATAGAAAATGTGTAGCCTTTATGAAACTACTCTTAAAACTGCAATCTTTATATTTTTGGTTAAAAATAAACAAAAATTAGTTATCACATAAAGTAAATAAAAATGAGTCCAAATCACAAATGTAAGCTTATAATAATGACTTATAAATGGAGGGTCCAAAGTTACGGATTGCACCTCTAATAAAAACAAGACAACTACCTAGTTTTCTCCTAAATTCCTTAGTTTTGTTTGTTTTGATACGTTTTTATTTACTTCATATCCTAATGATTTTAGGCATAAAAGAAAAGACGATGATTTTGACCCATACAATGTAGTTTTGGCTTTTGCTAAAAATGTTCCTGTGCTACTTAAGATTGGTTTTGTGATCCAGGGTCACATTTGAAAATCTTTTTAAACATGTTTTCCAGAAGGTTAAACTTTAACCTGTATTGCTTTCGGAGGGCGATGGGTGGGGGCTGATCAGGACGTTTTATCTGTAGATTCAGGAAGGGCCTGATGTATAACGGGCACAAACCGAATCGCAGCGGGAGTGGCCTGTGTGTTTCTGCCCCTTCAGAGCATCAATAAAAGGCGGAGAGCTCCGGGCTTTGAGCACAGCTGTCTTCATCACACCAAACCCTGGATGCCTTCTCTAGCAGGAGAGATCCAATCTCACGCCTGTAGCTTAGGGTGACCCTCTGAGACGCGGATGAAGAAACAAATCTTATTACTTTTCACATACCGAGGACTAGTAAGAAAAGGGAAGAAGAGTAAAAGAAGAAAATGGCCAAGTTTATATTACGGAAAGCCGAACCCAAAGACGTGTCTGATATACTGCGACTCATAAAGGTAAAACTCTACGCTCTACATTAAAGATTTGTTGGTCAACGAATGGTACTGATTTCTAACCTCCTTAAAATTCTTACATTAGGAACTGGCAAAATATGAAGAAATGGAGAATCAAGTTATTCTAACTGAAGAAGGTAAAGCATGTTTAATGCAATACCATTCACTGTCCTAAAGACTAAAAGCATGAACCATCAGTTTTGGCCATTTATTTTTATGCAAATGTTATATCAATACATGCTGTATTCTCCTGCTTTATTATGTGTCTATATGGGAAGTGCTTTCTAATCGCACGCTTGGTTTTGTAGACCTCCTGGAGGACGGCTTCGGAGATCACCCGTTTTATCACTGTATAGTGGCCGATGTGCCCGAAGAGCATCAGAGTGCTGATGGTAAGACACCAGCCGTGTCACTTTTGTTGAGTCTCAATACACAAAATCTTTCGTTTTTCAAGTGACACTCGAGTCTTTTCAGACTTCACACTTTTCAGACACTTGAGACACCAAACATATTTCTATGCATGCTGATGCCAAACAGTGTCCATGTGACGCACACTATGTTAAAGGTGACGTTTGTCATTTTCCTGACATTAAAAACTTTTAACCTAGTTTAAATGAGGCATTCGAAGGTTGACTTCCAACTCTGACTATCCTGATCGGTTTGGATCAGGAATATTCATTTGTCTGGTCAATGTCATACAGATAAAAGAGTATTACTGCAAATATGTTGATGGAGCTGCTAGAAGAGAAATGAGACGCATCACCTTTAATCAACATTCTGTTTTTATTTAACAGGATATCACCTCATAATGTTTATGTAGATCTAAATTTGACTGACTTGTAGCGAACAAGAAACAGGAATTAAAACAGAAAGAGATTTTGGGAACTTGCACAATGACCTGAATACTTAGCTTGTCCTGTTCCAACGACATAAGAAAACAATGTTGAATGTTCATATTTGGATATTAATTGCATATTTGTTTTTCGCTTTTGTGAACCTGCAAAGTCAACACAGAGTTTCAGTTGTTTTACATTTGCCAAGAACTGTTGTCCAATCCCCCGTCTGTAATCTGTTGTCTTCAGGCTACAGTCTCCTGCTTCGCCGTGTACATCGCCTTTGGCATGTACATGGGTGGGCGGGGAGGTAACTGAAAGATCGGTTACAATAGTGTAACAAAAACAATATACCAGAGGTAAGGCCCACATCACCTGTAATGTCACCAACCTCACACCAAACCAAAATATGCCCAAAACTAACAACTTCCCACCTATAATGGTTCATATGGATTTGTTACCATACTTACATCTGGGGATGGGAATTGCAGGAAATTTGAGTTCCTTAAAGATGAACAAATCTTTTATCAATTTTGGAGAAGAAAAAATGTGCAGTGTTAAGAATACAACTGTAATTGACCTTTTCCATGATAATAATAGTCAGTTCTACTTTGTTTTGAAAGTGATTGAATTCCCATCCCTACTGGAATGAATGTGCAAATTCAAGTGAATGACGGAGTAATTGAAATCTGGATCTGTAATGCTGTGACTGCGGTGTATTTAAGGGTTGTGATGCCCGTAATCCCACATACTGTAAATACTTCTCGAAATTAATCCAATGCAAATTTCAAACAAACCAATGGTATCTGTCCAAACGTTGACTTCTTTGTGATTTTCCAAGATACTGTTGATAGCGCTGATTGAAACGTTAGTCACCGTTTGGCTTCTGTTTTCCAGCTCATGTGATCATTGGCTTTGCCATGTATTATTTCACCTATGACCCCTGGATTGGCAAATTGCTCTATCTGGAAGACTTCTATGTCATGAAGGAATACAGAGGTATGACTGTTGTGTTTTTCTGCATGGTTTTGATATCGTCCTTTTTAAAAAACGAAATGTTACCACCTTCCCTCGCTAGGTTTCGGAATTGGCTCTGAAATCCTGAAGAAACTGAGTCATGTAAGTTTTTATCAATCATCTCTTTTCCCTTTCATAACATCAAAGTTTCCATAGTACACTAGGAAGCAATGCTTCAGATGTTTTTCCGACGTAAAGTAGTTGGCAAAGCCCGAGGTGTTTATTATGAGTTATAAATAATCGCAAGTTAACGATCGAACATTATATGGCTTTTTAATCTTCCTCGTGGCAGTATATCTTGTGCTTAATCTCTGTACTCTGATCATTTACTGTACTCTAGACGGCCGTGAGGACGCGCTGCAGTAGTATGCACTTCATCGTGGCGGAGTGGAACAAACCCTCTATCGAGTTCTACAAGCGGCGTGGAGCTTCCGACCTCTCCCTGGAAGAAGGATGGAGGCTCTTCAAGATTGACAAACACAACCTGATGAAGATGACGGATGAGGAGTGAACGTGAGGTCAGGAGGATGCGGTTTCTAGAAGAAGCTTATGTGCCTGAGACTGCTGGCGAAATTCATCTCTAGTATTTAATCCATGATCAACCCCTTGTTTATGTTGTCCACTAAAGTGAACAGATTTTTGACCATTCAGAATGATACATCTAAACTTTATTTTTTACTCTAAATCCGAATGCGTATGATCTTTATTATAAGTGATATAATGTGTGTTTTTGTAAAAGTGGTGATGCACTGAAGAACCTCTTGTTTTTCAAGCTCAGTAAAACATTTCAGATTTCAGTGATTTAATCATTTATGCATCAAATGCTTAAGCCGAGTTTTAGTTTTTGGCTACAATGCAGTGTAATGATGTTGTCATGCATATGACATTTTATATTTCTGTTTAAGTAATGTTTTTACATAGTTAATAAAGGAACATGTTAAATGTTTAAAGAGGTGTGTGCGTCTTCACCGTGTTTGATTGTCTGTTATGATTGCACTTGCTCCAGACACACAAATATGAGATCTCATGTTGACTTTCTGTCAAAGCCAAAACTAAACTAAACTAAACTGCTGGTGTCTGTAAATGTTGAGTGAACTAAACTGGGTGATAGTGACCGGAACAGGAAAAGATGTTTTGCAGTTTTAAGCCACTGTGTAACACTCCAAACCCAACATAAAGACTATTTCCGTCATGCTGTGAAAGGAAAACATAACCATTCTAACGGAAACATAACCGTTAAAATAACAATGTCTTCCTGTCTTACAGACGTATTCATATGGAGACATTCTTCACTGCAGCTCTAACATTTTTAACTGTAAATGACAATCTTCACAATGTATAATTTTCCAGATATTAAAGGATATTCACCCCTAAATGAATTTATTCACTTACCCTCATGTCATATGAAACCTGAAAGGTTTTCTTCTGCAGAAAATAAAAAAGGATGTGAAAACCATTGAGTGCCATTGATACAGAACCATGAGACATTTCTCAAGATATATTCAACTGTCTTCCCCAGAAGAACTTACAGGTTTTAAACAACATGAGAATGAATAAATACAATTTTTACATGAACACATGCTGTGGTGGGGATGAAGGTTCTGGTAATCACTCAGTATCGGTGTCGTCACTGAGGAAACGTCCTCCTATTGGTCTCCCGGTAAAGAATTCCAGCGGATACGAATGAGTCAGGGCTGAATCCATTCAAAACAACAGGCCAGATAGCGATGCTTGTGCCATAAATGATTAGACATGCTGAATTACAAAAAAGTAAAAAAAAAACCACATCTAATAAATAGATAGTTAATGATGTAGAGGATCTCTTTGCAGAAAGGATAAAACTTTTCAAATGAATCTGAAGTATTTCCAATGCTTTATAAACGATAACAAGCTTTCTGTGATTGGATTTTTATCATGATTAATATTTAAATAAACATGAAATTTGTAAATAATATATTTTAATTAATCATGTCCTGGTGACATACTGTATATCCTGATATATTTACATTTACGCATTTGGCAGACGCTTTCATCCAAAGCAACTTGCATTGCATTATACTATACATTGTATCTGAGTATGTGCAATCCCCTGGGATCGAACCCATGACCTGGGCATTGCTAGCGCCATGCTCACGGAGCCACAGGAAATCCTCCTGGATTTTTTTATGCATAATGCACTTTTCTCTATTGAAAAGTTGCTTTTGCATTATATTGCTCATGTGGGATGAATGAAGTATCATCTATCTATCTGTATTGACAAAAATACTACACAGCTCTATTAAGTACACTAGCAGCAGTACTAAATGTATAGACCATGATCCATCGGTTTTGTCTAATGCTAATGACCAACATTCATCGTAATATTTCAGTATATCCTGTTTTTAACTTGTATGTACACTTGGATGAAGTTGGTGCTTTTTTCTATTTCTGTGACAGAACCTTTTGATGTCTACAGAGGGGCTTCTGTGGTTCTGCAAATGATGTTTAAGCACAAAATGTAAGTTTGGCTTTTTAATGCTGTAGGTTTTACTTTTAAGTAAAAAGTGCCATGTAGGCCTAAGTATCCAGTACAAAATGAGAACCATCATAAACCTTTATTTAGATAGCTTGAAAACATTAGAACTAAAAGGACACAGGCCTATGATCACAATTAGACCTATACGTTGTTAGGTTCTTAAGTTCTCGTACAAAAAACTTGGTACAGTAATATGGTAAAGTCATACTGTACACAATGGGATCCAAATGTCTTGAAAATCTGTGATTTATTAAACCACGGAGAATGAATCGTATCCATGTACACGGTCTTACTTCAAAATACTTGCTAAGGTTGCCATAACTTTCGTTGTTAGTGATGAATTATACTGCCTAAATAACCAAGTGAGGTAGGCTGACCAGTTGTGTGTGCAACAACATTCGTAGGCTTTAATATATATTATACAATAAAAATGCAAAAGAAACAGCGTCTCGGGCTTTTTAAGACCATTTTTTGGCAAGTATGCAGCTCTTTTCTGCTCTGGTTTATACTGGTCACCTCGCTGCGCCTGCGACGTGAGTCAACTATAAACTAAACTAACGTCACTACATCCGGTCGGTGACGTCACGGCGCCTCCTCATATAGATGTGCAGCAAGAAGCCGAGCCGACAGACTCTTCTAGCGACTTCAGTTTACATGTAATAGCTTACTGACACCCGTACTTTCTGCTGAGGGCAACCCCCTTGGAAGCGAATGAAGAAACAAATCTTACTACATTTCACATACCGAGGACTAGTAAGAAAAGGGAAGAAGAGTAAAAGAAGAAAATGTTTATATTACGGAAAGCCGAGCCCAAAGACGTGTCTGATATACTGCGACTCATAAAGGTAAATTGTCAAATTTGTCAAATATATTTTTATCAAACAATCTTAAGTAATGTGAAGACATTCAACGGTAAAGATTTGTAACGGAACCCTGTTTGATTTTAGGAACTTGCGAAGTTTGAGGAAATGGAGGAACAGGTTGTTCTAACCGAGAAGGGTACGTGACGTCCGAACCGTTATTGGGCCTTTAAACATTAAAACCGTTCACATTAACTGTATGACCGTTTTCAATATTTGAGTACATTTGCATATTTCTTTTTTCAGAGTTACTGGAGGACGGGTTCGGAGATCATCCGTTTTATCACTGCGTCGTCGCAGAAGTGCCGAAAGAAAACCAGTCTATAGAGGGCAAGTCAAACATATCACTGTTTGTCACATATTTAATATTAACGACAGGCTACCATCTTGAAAAGAATAAACTTACCTTTAATGATACGTCGACGTTTACGCCGTCCATTTGGTGACGTCATTCTTCCCGTTATCGGGAACCGCTTTATCACGAGGCTGCCAATTATTCCAGCCTAACTTTTAGTTTCGGATATGACCCTAAGCTGTTTCAACCATAGTGTTTCACTAACTTTTAAAATCATATTGTACACTCAAAACATTAGCGCAGTACACATCCTTACGAATGTGTGTTTTTATTGTTTAGGTTATACAGTGATTGGGTTTGCCATGTACTACTTCACCTATGACCCCTGGATCGGGAAGCTGCTGTATCTGGAGGACTTCTATGTTATGAAGGACTTCAGAGGTATGAAGCTGAAGACACCCCGTTTTGCCATTTGCCTATAGATTTAAAACTACACATGAGGTTTCTTTAACGTAATATTAATATATCTTCTGTGCATTTACAGGTTATGGGATTGGCTCTGAAATATTAAGGACTCTGAGCGAGGTATACATAATACTGCACATTGGGACAAGCTTAAATGAAACAAAGCGTAAACAATAAACATAAGCCTAGTGTCAGAAATTAACTATGCAAGAATGCCACAAATGTGATATGAAAACCCCAAGTAAAACCCCCCATACACACCATTTTCGTTGAATAATTAAAAGGTAAATAATTCAACATGATGAACAAAATTTAGCCAAATGAAACTTCATTTACTCAAATGTTTTTGTGTTTACAAAAGCACTTAACACCCCACAGTATACTGTAAGACAGAATCACTAACAAATCTAAATGGTAGATTTGAGGGAATGTCTCACTGCGGCAGTGTAAAAAAACCCTTTTATAACCTATAATCCAATAGATTTCATAAGGTTTAATGGAAGGACAGGCTAGTTTTTTTTTTGCATTTTAACATCATAGTGTTAATTTCAATGAATATCTTTAAAGTCTTTATAACAAATAGATGACATCTTTGAAGGTCCATCGTCATAAATGTTAAAAACTGCACATTTATAGTGCAGTTAACCATAATAAAAATGATTTCTTGCACTGCTATAAGATTTTGCTTTGGTTTTGGTTGTTGTACTTTCAGACATTGTATCTCCAAAACCATCTAAACAAGGCTCGTATTTGCCCAGTATGAAAAATAACAGGAATAGTTGGTTCCCTCAATGTTTTTTCTGCTTCACATCCCACAGACGGCAGTTAAAACTCGATGTAGCGGGATGCACTTCATTGTGGCGGAATGGAACACATCGTCCATCGAGTTCTACAAGCGACGTGGCGCCTCCGACCTCTCGCGTGAGGAGGGATGGCGTCTGTACGAGATTGACAAGATCAACCTACTCAAGATGTCTTCCAAGTAGACGTGCAGACAGTGTTCAATAAATGGGGATTTGTACAGATTTCCTCTATGCTTTTGATTGGTTTAATTTATATTGTCCATGAATAATGACTGAGATTACATCTGCAATATATTGGTCAATAAAGTTTATACTTGGAGAACGAGAAAATGAATCGCTGATTGGTACCAGTAAAGAACGTAAAGTAACTCTCATGTGTCCGGACCCAGTTTGGGGCTGTAATGAACACTTTTCATGTCAAAATCCATGTGAATAATACTTTTAATTGCTGCTATGATTATATAGTCAACATAAAAGAGTATAACAACCCCTTTTATCTCTGTACTGTACTTTCTGAGTGATTACTGAAATGCAATACAGGATCTGATGTTTTGTCGCTAAGGCAGGTGGTTTAAAGGGAAGGGGTTTAAAAATAAAAGGGCTTGGATGAACCAAAAATTAACGTTTGGAGTCAAAATCAAAATGACATTTTAATGAGAGGGTTTCTGGTAGTTTAACCAAAGGTCAGTTTTGATTGCATGTCGATTTTAAGCTCTCTTATATTTAGTAAGCGAAACGTTCTCCCTTGAATTTGAATTGAATTTGACATTTGAAATGTCTGCATCACGTAAGGCTGCTTTGCCCCAAACGGGCGACCTCTTAATCTGAAAGTAGCACCGAGGTTCTCAAACTGCCACAGTTGCAGGTTTTATGCAAAGGAACAGGAAGTTCAGAGCGCTCAGACACAACACGCCAACCTGATAAAGTCAACATTCATTTCTGACCTTCAGCCCCGTTACATTTCTTAACATTCAGAAATCCAACCACAAGATCACATTTATTTTGGTACACAAGTGCTTTTATAACACAATCGCAGTAGCTCGTATTCAAGTCTAAAACATTCACACCACTAACTCTTCTCTGATGACTGACAGATGAAAGAGGAAGCGGGTTGTGCAAAAACAGGGCATGACGATCAAGGAGGGGAGATCCTGTATTTGCGATGCAACAACAAACAGGCCATCTCACGCTGTCACAGAATCATCCGGAAGAGGCGAGAACCTGCATACAAGAAGACCACAGTGTATCTCTCTCAAACAAAGATTTTATGATAGATTAAAGATAGATTTTATGTGATAAAACAAACACTGTATACTTTTTAAATCTTTTTTAATCTGAATGACCTACACTTGATATTTTGTTAACTAATAAAAGACATTTTAGGAGTGTAATGATACACTCGGCTCACAATTTGATAAAATACACAATTCTGGGTTCACAAAGCGATAGCATCACAATATTTTCAATAACGTTTTTTTAAAACATTTTCAATGACATTTTTGTTGCACATAAAACTTGTTACAGAACTGAAGGTTTAACTGAATGTTTTGTATGCGAACGAATAAAAACTGAATAGGTCTCTCTCTGAAAAATATAAAACTGAATTTGAAAACTATGGGAATTAGGAACACACAGGTCACGTGTTGGCAGCTAGGACAGGATTAAACAGACGTCTATCATTATAAAGAATAAATTCACAATAAATCACATACAAATATTGCACAGAGCCAGAATATAAAAAAGGTTTTCCAATCACTAATGTGTCTGTGGATAATGATTTTTGTACCTTAAGCTTTGGTTTCTCCGCCAGAAGTCTTTTCGGCTAGACCGGCCTATTAAAACACACAACAGCATGACAGTCAATACCATCTGCACATAGGAGAAAGTTTGGATAAGTGGAGACAAACTGACCTTCTGGTGACCTCTGGGCTTATCTTTAAACAGCTTCTCCACAGCTACAAAAGCCTGCAGGGCCCAGTCGTACACAGTGTCCCCTGTTCCCTGTCGAGGGAAGGTTCTTAAGATCATTAATAGATCATTGTAGCAGAATTTCTCGTTTACACATTTAGCGTATTGGACCTAATATTATTGGTGGATTACGCAGCAAATAAACAAACAACCCTTTGATATCTCTGTGAATTTGAAGGGAACTAAAATTTTAAAACCACTGAAAACAATTGAATTCAAGTGTGAAAACTATAGTTCTAACACAAATCTGTCACATGCTTATTTTTGGGTTGTTGTATGATTTAATCAGTGACCCCGGTGGCTTTTCAGGATGTGTCTGTCAGCATATCAGACAGGGTAGAGACACGCAGCATTAAAATTGTTTTCCAGAGAGTCATTTTTCATTAAACCTCTAAAAGGGATTCTTTTCGTAATGATGTGTTGACACCTTCAATCCCCCGGTACACATGACGGTCAAAGATAACAGGAGAGGTGCGGACCGCTTTCCACTATCCATACAGGTCATGATCCAAACGGACACACTTGTAATAATAAAGCCCCCGTGTTTGTGCGCTTCACAGCGTGAGCTTGGGTTTATGTCCCCGGGAGGCATCAGGAATGCCTTTCATCTGCTGTTTTTCACTGGGCTGATGTTGTGGAACATTATGGATGCCTCGCCCTTCCTGTCAATCACACTGACGCTCGTCTCGGCGGGAGCGAAGGGTTGACACGCTGTCCTACACCGTGACATCTAACAATAACCGGTACAAATAAAACCCAGGTGAAATGAACACAGGCGCACCTTTGCCATAGTTACAGCTTCTTGTGGATAGTAAAGAGACGCCGCCACGGCCATGAGTCCGCTGGGGTAGAGAAGTTTCTTCAGCCTGGAGCCTGAAGAACATCACGAACAAACCTCAAAATCAGCCGCTAATAATACAATGCGAATTGGATGAAGACACGCTAACTTTCTGAGCTTCAAAACTCATGTCGACAAAAGTGCCTTACAGTAGATAGATTGTTTGGGTGTGAATGGCTGCGTTGTGCGGCTTGAAGCTATGCCCAAAAGACGGCTTTAAACATTACACTACCTCTTCCAAGGAAAAGTCCAATGATCCCAGCGAAGCCAATGACACCCGCTCTGGGGTAAAACTCAGGTGGAGGGTTCTTCAGGTAGGCATAGCTATCTGAAACAAAGCAGAAGAGTCACTTCATTTAACAAACGCTGTGCTATACTTACTTAAAGAAAAAAAAAGGAAATTCTGTCATCGTTTGCTCACCCTCCAGTTGTTCCAAATCTGTATAAATGTCTTTGTTCTGATGACTCAAAGAAAGATATTTGGAAGAATGCTTGTAACCAGACAGTTCTTGGCCACCATTGACTACCATAGTAGGAAAAATGAAACATTTCTTTGTTCAGTTGATCACAAAAGAAGATATTTTGAAGAATGTAGGAAAGCAAACTGTTTCATCTTTCCTATACTACGATAGTTAACGGGGTCCAAGAACTGTTTGGTTACAAGCATTCTTCCAAATATCTTTCTCTGTGTTCATCAGAACAAGGAAATTTATACAGATTTGGAACAACTCGAGGGTGAGTAAATGATGACAGAACTTTCATTTTTGGGTGAACTGTCCCTTTAAGCTTAAATGAGCTTATATAGTTTATACCATTTCTATAGAGTTTATACCATGGTCTACTCTGTTTAAATACTTGATTCTGATTGGCTGTAAAGTGTGCATTAAAACCACTTAATGCACAGGTAATTCCAGTCAACTGACAAAAATAATTGTAATTTTTGATCAAAAATGAATCATTAAACATCAATAACAGCTTTAACTTGGCAAATGACCATGGTATAAGCGGGATAATCCACGGCTAGCCGTGCATTAAAGGATTTTAATGCACTTACTGGAGGAAACCGTGGATTATCCCTTACTTAAAGCATGTTTCCTTTATGTGTGCGTGTTCACTTACTTTGTCCAAACTGTACAGTACTGTCCAGCCTGGGTTTCACTGCTCCATAGACACCCTTGGGTTCCAATGCAAACACAAGAAATAAAAATATAACTTCCAGTTTATAGAAACAAATATCTACACGCTTATTAAAAACTCACGAGTAAATGCTAAAGCTGAAGCAACAGACCCAAACTGACCTTGAAAGTAACATTTCAGAAAGACAGGGTTTTCCTGTAAAGTAAATGTTCACTCAAAATGAAAACGCAATTTAATTACTCGTCATTTCCAAACTCTTTCTTCCAAGAAATGAATACGATTTTGAATACATTTCCACGAACCTGGCAGATATTTCTCACTGTATGATTTTGTTCGTACTTCAACGCATGTTCTTTTAAATATATCACGGAAAAGGCAAAGTAATGCGAGTTTGGAACGACACAAGGGAAAGTAATGGCATTACTTTCATTTTTTGAAATTCAACCTCTTCCCAGCCCAAAGGTTTATTGGTTGAAATCTAGGTTTACAGTCTCTAGGTTTATAGCTTTTTAAGATTTTGATACTTTACAAAAGTTCACCCTGAACAAATCTTTATATCGACAGCTATAAACGCATAATGCATGACTGATAGAGATAAGATATAACAAAAGCTATAACAGATAATCAGATCTGTCTGAGACGAAGGTGAAAAGTTCAGCTCTGTAATGTAATGTATTACTGCTGAAGCATCTTTTACACGTCCATATTCCAATACAAATATGCGTAAAAACAATAAAACCGTTATCCACATCTGGGTCTGTAAGTGATGTAAGATTTTGACAAAAGGCTGTTCTGCTTTTCAATGTCAAACCTTCTATCAGCTGCGGTCTGTAATGCTCTCATATCACATTTCATTGGATCATTCCTCTACTTTTGTTACATTTTCAATACTCCGTATCATCCTTCAGATTCACACTGTTCACCTGAGAACATCACACAATACAACCGATAGCCGCTGGAGAGCTGCACTACCAAATCCTTTTAAAGAAATGTTTAACGTTCAGGATTACTGTCCGTCTGTTTTAGAGATTGACTGTGTATTATCCACATGAACAACAATGAGAAATAATAAAGCAGAGACACCCTGATAGATTCCAGAAAGCCTGTGGAGTTGAATGAAAATGAGGATGTGCGTCGGGCCGGCTTTATTTCTGTGCTGTATGTCTGATGTCTGTGCTCATCTGTACCTGAACTTTCTGTCTGGCTGAGCCGGCTGTTTGCTGAACACGACCCAGAACCCCAGCGACCAGACGGCCAAATCAGAACCGCAATGAAGAGAAACCAAATCACGAATGTCAAACGATTCTTAATCATTATGTGAGGAATGATGAATGCTAGAAAGAGCTACAGTCCATTTAATATGAGCTTCTGTTATTTACCCACTAAAAATAACCAAATCAAAAAAGGAATTATTTTTGAATGTTATATTTTACAGACTGCAGCTCTGACACACATCCCACATAATGAAATGAAATAAAAAGAGATAATCAAGTGATTAGTAATAGAGTACATTATAAGGCAACTAAGTTAGATGCATGAAAGTGAAAGTGACCTATTTGTCAGGTACGGTGACCCATACCCGAAATGTGACTTTTGGGTGTAAATCAGCGAGGATGAATTGTGTTCTGGTTAGAAATGCCATGCAGACCCGATGCATTAGCCAGCACAAACATGCAATGCTGTGACGCTTTATGTGTCGTAATAAAAAACTCCTTTAGGATGATAAAGACCCCTCCGCTGCTCATCGGTTTCTGATCCCCCTGTCTGGGTTTATTCTGCGATAATGATGGGCTGACATCAATACAGGGTCTGGTCTGACAGTTTTTACCTGGCACAAGGTGCTATAAGGCTCTGCCAGTTTTCTTAATGCGGCGACACGTTCTTCCACCTGCCCTCTCTCAGGCTCCACATATCTGAACCTCTCCTGCGGTGTCGTGTAGAGGGACAACTGCAAAAGCGATGTTTTTGAGAAGAACATAACGGTTAAACTGCAATACGTACTGTAAATGCTGAAATAAATATAGATATTGGTCTAGATTTCAGATTAAAATGTAAAGGAATGCATAAGCTATAACATCCCTTCCATCTTAACGTTTTACTTCTGGCTTGTTTATTTTTCTTACTACAAAACTGGCTTAGTTGTAAATTGAAATAATGTTTAAATCTTAATCGTTTTAAAATGGTTGGTTTGATTGTGTGGGTTTCACTGTACCTCGTCCACACTCAGAGCTGTGCTGGGTTTATCATCACTGCTGCCGGCCAGGAAAGAGGCCGATAACCTTCCCAGAGCCCCCGAGACTCCGGCTACCCCTCCCACCTATAAAAACATCCACAACATCGCCATGAAAAGAAAGGACATAAATAAACCGGTCTGATGGAATTTACTGATCCAAAACCCCTTATAGGTCAAGCTCACACAGTAAAATTGCCTGTGCCTCTCAAAGTGTGGATTATATAAACACTGTGAGAGTTAATTTGACCCTTTTTAACACTGGCGATTTTGCTTCACAACTTCACAATGGTGTCTTTATGCGGGCTAGGTAGTTTGTATTGAGTGTCAACACATGCTGTGTTTCTTATTTATCACACACACACGCGTTGACCTAAAGTACCCACACAGAGTTGTTTTGAGAACATTCAAGGTCTCACTGCCTTGTTTTTAACACTTTTCAGTGAAACCCATACAAAATTAATTGTTTTTTTTTTTAGTAAAAGTGTGTTGATTAGGTTTTTCATTCTATAATATTACCGTTACCACAAATACTGTAGTTAAACTAAAGTTACTGTGGTAAACCCACTGTTCATTTTCCGAAGAGCAGAAGCACATGCAGGTCAAATTTTTATTGTGGCCAATGTATGGGTAATTTTCTCTTTTTATGTTCTTGCTTTCGGTTTTACTTGACTGATATTTGAGAAAATATTAGTTATGAAGTCTATATCAGAAAGAGGTCAGTCAGAGCTGATCAATCACATCTTTAAACCAGCATATTTCTAGAACTTTTGGTTCTCCTTAGAATTTCAAGGTGTTTTGTCTCCATCTAACGGACACGTGTGGTACTGCAGCGGTCCCTCGACAAACGTGGATGTCAAATATACTTTCCTTATTTTGGAAGACATCATTTACAAGAACACTTTTAAAAAGAATCACTGTTTAAAGTAAAAGGTTTGCAGCTGTAGTTAAACAGTCTCATGATAGACAGTTAGTCGAAAATGCTGTCCCTTGATTTTATTATAGTAAAAGTGTCGTGACCGCGGTTATTTTCCACAAGAGGTAAACAAGTTTGACTTTACCGATACCGTGAATCACATGTTTGATATATATATATAATTGGAGCATAGAGGCTTTTTTAAAACTCATAATAAGTTTACAGTGTCTTTTATCATATGCAGTGTCCTTGTATTTCCTGTCCTTAGATGATCTCTTTAAGATCAGAAATAAATTCCCATTAATATAATCACGTAAACTCGATTGAACTCATTGTAAATGTGTAATTAGTAACGAATAGCGCACGCATAGAACAATCCCCAGCGAATAAAGCAGGTCGACCCACTACAAGAGCAAGACTGACAGATCAGCTAAAGTTATTAACGCTCACCTTGTACATGTTCCGATCGTCTTCTTCACCGCTGAGAGGCGCGAGCCGCGAGCACACCATCACTATTACCACCATCTAGTGTTCATGAAGCGCATACAACAAAGATTATAGATATTAACAAGACGGTGCAGTTTTATTACTATAAATTGGGAATGTGCAACCTTCTGGTAAAGGAAGTCCTTCCACGCCGGAAAAGAACCAATCATCAATCGCTAAAGACTGACGATCCTTTGGGGGAGGGGTTCTCTGCTGAATGTTGAGAAGCGCTTGTCAACATCTGCGCATGACAACAACCTGGATGTAAACAACCTGTTTTAGCACAATTTGAGGTTAATAAACAAACTGTATTGTACGAAGTTTTCATTTTTGTCAGAAATATGATGTTATATTGTGACCTGCGAGTTTGAAGATATAGTTTCTTCCCATTTTATTAGATAGGACGTGGTCTTGTATGACTGCGATAACTGCCTGAAGACGCTATATAATATGGCTGCCGAGTGCGGAGACTTTTCTAAAAAGTACTTCTTTGATTGTAGTCCGATTGCGTTTATTCCGCCATCTAGTGTTCATGAACAGCATTTGCACTCTAAATATTTTTTAGACTAATCTGCCGTTTGAATTACTTTAATCATATGTATACGATTATGTCATCGTAATGCGTCTCGTTTGAGAGGATAGCTTTTTAAACTTACTTATGTTGGCTGTATTATCATGTAATTTTGTTTAAATTCGTTCATTGGTTCCTTAGCAACCAAGACGAACAAAGTTTTGGACAACAAACGTCAAAGGCAGTTTGAGCATGCGACACTTAAAATGTTCTCTAATGTCATGGAGAAACGTAAACGTGTAAAAATATTGCCGTTTTAAATGGATTTAGAACTAAGCTAAAGTAGAAAATATATAAATAGAACATTTACAAATTATTCCTATTTGCAAAATGGAGATGTATGAGAATTGTGCCAGAAGAATTCAGTCATACTGGAGATCACATAGAAACAGAAGACTCTTCAAACTCCTTGTGAATACAGTACGCTCAGCAGTAAGTTCTTGCCTGGACACTTTCTTACACCAGAAAACAATCTTACAAACATCCAAAAGTGCACACTTTGACATTTTCAATGCAAGCCTACTTCAACAATTATACTCTTAAAGAGCTTCATATAATGTTTTTATGAGGTTCTTTAGGTTTAATGAAGATTCGACATCCTTTATGTTGTGCAAAAGGTTCTTTGTGGTGGAAAAAGGTTCTTCAGACTATTGAAAAGTAAGAAAGAAATGTTACTTTTAAAAACCTATGACTACATTGTTCTTTGGGGAACATAAAATGCCCTTAAGTGGTTTCACTGCGAAGAACCCTTTTAGCACTTTTTTACTCGAGTATGTTAGATTTATACTGCATGCATATATTTACTAGATTATAAATCTTCCAGTCATCATTTTGGTGCAGTTATTTTTTGTGTGTTTCAGGAGCGGTGTCTTACACCAGCCGCCCTGCGTCAGCTGAGCCCGAGAGAAGCCGAGCTTCTGAAAGACCCCGGTCTGAAATACAGGCTCAGATTCAGGCAGGTGGACTTCACACTTGTGTCAAGTGTTCAGATGCACGTTTACTTTACAGATAAATTCATGTGTGAACAACAGCTCACACATCAAGTGTAAACCTCAACCGATGGTTGGGATAAATCAAATCCAAGTCACATTGTCCTTCTCCATTTATCATAAATATATACAGGCCTATCAGTGATGGACTGGTTGACAAACAGGTTAAGTCGTTTTTCTGATATGCTCAGGTTCGCAGGACCTCATTTTCCACCTTCTGTGGTGTTCAAGATTTTCCACATTGGTGTTGGAGGACATTATCTCTCCGGCAAACAACTCTTCACTCCCTCCAACCAGGTACGGTTTTGAATCAGCGCAATATTGAAAAATGTTTACTCTGGAGGCAAAATAATCAAACGCTGTGCGTTTTAAACAGGCCACAGCAGACACGTGCAGAATGATGGGAGCCAGAACATTCATGGGTTTCATCTCAGTGGACGAGATTCACAGGCAGAGCGGAGCCATTACTGAAGCACAAGATGTCATCTGCATGAGAGACTTTATGCAGGTTTTTCAACACGTGATAGTTTGTAAACATATCGTGGTGCGATTGTGTTGTTTATTCATCCTTTACGCCCTCTCAGTATTCCAGCCACCTGGATGAGCTTCCCGCTTGTCTGGGCGGTCGGGAAAACGGCTGGAGGTTTCTGTCTCGAGAGGTCTTGTCACGGAACATTCGCAGGGAGAATATCAAATCAGAAACGACCGGTTCTGTTGTGGCACATCTAAAGAAAGGGCTGGCGTGGGGACATCTCACCCTCTCTCATTTCTCCAGACAGCAGCTCTCTCAGAGGTTCGCACGTACCTTTTACTTTACGGAAATTATAATGGCACACTGTTTCCAATTTTATAAATCCAGCAGATTCAGTCAATTCTGTCTCACATGCTGTAGACCCATATCATCACAGAATCTTTCTCATATTCTAGATGTTTGCCAGCGTCCTCACGGCGCTCTGCTCGAGTTAAGAACACCGCAGCTCGCAAGAGACGCCTCTACAGAGAGAGAGTACGTTCGATCCTCATACATTTCATTATTTTCATATATATGTAGTTTTTACACTAATGGAAACCAAGATTATCACTTCCAACATCAGCTACTGTTAAAATGCATAATGAGTCCTTCAATGTGTATAAGTGTATAACTTAAGTCAGCATTTCATTGAAACGGTCTTGTAGCCCTTTAAATCATATGAACTCCTAAAACAGCGTACGTTAAATTAAAATCATCATATTAAAAACACGTTCTGAAGTTTACAGCATGCACAAAGACAGAATCAAGCAATGAATGAAATAACGCTTTATTTGAATTCACTGTTGGACCAAACCGTGCCTGCTCTACAGAACCAGGTGTTAGAAGAAGAGAGGCATCTGGACAACATGAATAACAATAACACGGATAAACAGAAGAGCACTGCTGAGAAATACGACATCAAGATTGTTCTGCCATCGGCTGAGACTGAAGATTATGATGACGGCTCATCTGAGTCTGAATGGGAGGAAGAGGCTGAAAAACTCTGCAACTGGTCGAAACAACTGAACTTAGATGATATTGATGCTCTTGAACGTGTCGATGGATAAAAGTTCAACATGGATGCATGGCTCTCTGATGCTTAAAGAAATATTTGTAACACATCCGCAATAAGACTGAAACCCTTATTTTTTGTATATTGTGATCACGCAAGACAACATTGTTAGGACATTTGTCAGTTCATCCCAGATTTTATTTACTAAGAAGATTTTGTGCTCTGTTTTATGAATGTTATTTGGATTTGTCACTTTTGAAAGGCAATATGAAAGAATTTTCTATGTAATCTTATTTCATCCATTTCAAAGTTATTCAAAAATCAAACCTTCTTGAAGTTTCAAAGAGATTTGTATAGAAAATGTGGCTACCTCAGCGACAAACATAGTATTAAGACTTTTTAAATGTGTTCTTAAAAATATAGGTTCCTAAAAAGATCTTATATGGGTCCATAACAAATCTTTAACATGCGCAGAATCTTTTTTGTATAGAAGGTTCTACAGATATAAAAAGTGAAAGAATTAGCTATGTTATGGCTGAAAGGTTTTTTTTTGAGGAACACAAAATGCTTTTTATGGCATTGCCGTGTGTTTTATGTAATTAAATTAGCTGTAGGCAGGGGTAGTTTAGCTGTGGCTGTTGAATCTGTGAATCTTGTTATTCTCTTGGCACACGAGTATGTTAATAAGTTTATTCTACCTTTGTCGAATAAAAAATGTTTGCCAACATAATAAAAAACATTCTCAATAACCCTGTCCGTTAGCTTTTGCTAAACGTGCTTTGTCGGCCTTCCGCGTTTTCCTGCGGCCGTGTCGCAGTGACGCTCCGGCAGAGCGGCGGCGCGTCTGCGCGCGGAGCTCCGCCCTCCCTGCGCGCTCCGCGGCCCGCCCAGCGCCCGCTGACTCCCGCTCGAACCCTGCCCGAGTCTGGGGAAACCCGACGGCCTGTCTGCGGGAATTCTGAAGGCCGTCGCGCGCGTTGATCAGATGCGTCAGATCGCACGGATTTAATCAGACGATACCGCTGCGCGTCCACGCCAGGTTTGTGTGCCGTTAATGCGAATTATGTTGCGTTATGTTTTGCGCGCTGCGTCTGGAGACGCGAGGCCTCGGATCGGGCCCCGGGCCTTGAGCAGGCCGCGGTAGGGCCTCGCGCACCGGGGGTGGGTTATTGTTTATAAAAACCTCTCGCGTGCACGAGTGCGAGATATTCAACGGTTGCGCACGAGGCGCGTGCGTTTTGCATGCATACGCGCGTTTGCGTGGGAATGAACGTTGGCGCTTTATTATGTGTCAAAATGGCGCACACGGACGGGTTTTGTTTTCGTGCAAAGGAGGAAAATTACGGGCGCGAGACGCCATGTTCGCGTCCGGTTTCGGATGCGAGCGAGGAAGCGCGTTCATCGGCGCGATGGGGGGTGGGAAGCTTCCGCGCGCGCGTTCTTCTTGTGCATTCTTCGCGCAGGTTCATGCATTCTTTATTATGCATTATGCATGCGATGCTTGTTTGCGTTGTATTTGAAGACGTTGCATTGAATCCTGTGCGACGATCAAAGTGGATGACCGATTCGCCGTTTTTTGACGCTCGTGTGCATGTTGCTCTCCTTTGTTGTCGCAGTCATTTGCAAATTAAAGGCGCACGCATGCCCTGATTGCGTCAATAATTTGATCATGCATGGGTGTCTCTGCATATATTTCAAATGCGTTGATGACAGTCTATTGTGGGAATCTGTGACATTGTTATGACCCCTCCCCTCCAGAAATGCGATGCGTGAATACATTCAATTTCATTTGTTTGACTTTTCGATCCTGTTTGCAATCGATTTCTTCACAATGATTTCATGTGCTCAGCTCATAAATAAAACAACAGAATTTGTTTCGATTGTGTTGTCCGGACTCCGGAATGACATCTGGCAGACTCTTGATGTGTTTTTGTGTTGCATTAGTTGTGCAGTGGCCAATGAAGAGTAAAGTCGATGGCTGAGGAGGTCACGAGGCTTGCGCTCCGCTCCCAAGAGCCAAAGATAATACTGCATGGCTCAGGTAACCACCTCACAGTCATCTCTTTCACCGTACAGACCGGACGTTCAGTGACATGGCAGTAACCAGAGAAAGAGACCCATAATCCATTTGGCTAATTGTGTTTATAAATAGTCAAACTTTTCTCTTTCGTAGCTTGTTGTTACCGTTTCAAAAAGCAGTTAAAATGTTGAAAAACAGGAAAAAGTAACACCCGTCCATCCGTTAAATTGATCGGATGTGATATTATATTAGAAACGGTGTTTTCATCATCATCTCCGTGTGTGTGTGTGTGTAGACGATGGAGGTGCAGGGGAGGAGGAGTACGTGGTGGAGCTCCAGGAGACTGTGCTGGTGTCTGAGGTGGAGGGGGAGGGGGTGTCCGTGCAGGGCTTCTCCTCAGATGAGCTCGTGATCCAGGATGCAGTGGAGGACGTGGTCGCCGAGTATGTGCACTGCGATGACGACGAGGGTGTTGCCGTGGAGACCTGTGTGATGTCACTGGAGGGCGAGGAGGAAGAGGAGGACGGCGTTGCCATGGCAGAGATGACAGAGGATGTTTTGGTGGCAGAGGGGAGAGAGCAAGACGAGCTGGACCAAGACCACGACTCGGACAGCTGTGGAGACTACCTGATGATCTCATGTAATATTTGAACTTTCATTATTCTTGCGTTTATGTAGCTGTTTGTTTGTTTGTTTGTTTGTTTGTTGTTTATTCAATTCAAGTTCCTGCCTGTCTGATCGATTGATGTTTTCTCTGTCTGTAGTGGATGATGCTGGGAAAATGGTGTCGGGAGACGGAGATGAGGTGACAGTGGAGGGGGCGATAGATGATCAGGAGGTGGAGAAAGATGAGGACGGACAGGAAGTGATCAAAGTGTACATCTTTAAAGCAGACTCGGGGGAAGATGATCTTGGTGAGTGAGCTGTGTGTTTGACACGTGCGCGATGTCTCTCGGCCATCCGATGAAGAGCATCCAAAGGTCTGAACTCGTCCTCCGTGTGCGTGTAGGTGAGACAGTGGACCTGGATGAGAGCGAGACGGTGGCTTTGGCTGAACCTGTCGTACGGCCGCTGAGAGAGAAGATGGTCTACATGTCAGTGGGAGACGGCCATCACACACAAACAGAAGGTGAGTAAAACCTCACAGGATCATTTATTAAGAAGTTCACCTTATGAACATCGAAAGAAATTTGTGTTTTGTGTGCAGGAGGGTCGAAGGTCTCAGACGAGGTCTACATGGAGGTGGTGGTTGGAGGGGAGGAGCCGGTGTCTCATGACAGAGCGTATGACAGCACCTCACTGAGCAAAGACTTCATGCCTGTAGCGTGGGCCGCTGCTTACGGTCAGCACACTCGCCAACACAAATACAGACATTATATCGTACAGTGCAACGTGTTAAAGTGGAAGTTCACCCGAAAATCAACTCGCCCACATGACGTTAAACGTGTTTCGAGAACTTCCGGCGTCTTCGGAGCACAAATAGAGATATTTAGGTGACATCCGAGAGATTTCCAGGTGTCAGTTTTTGCCAAGGTCCAGAAAAGTACTAAAGGCATCGTTAAATTGGTCCATCCGCGCATAGCGGCTCAGTTGAATTTTTTTGAAGCGACGAGAAGGCTTTATGTGCGAAAAAACAAGCCAAAATACCGACTTTAACGCCGGAAGTTCTCTAAACATGTTGAACGTCATGTGGGTGAGTAAAACGTCACAGAAAGTTGATTTTGGGGTGAAATTCCCCTTTAATGTGTGTGTCAGATATGCTAAAGAAACCCAAGATCTCAGTATGTTTTATGTTAAAGAGAGAGTTCACTCAAAAATATAAATTCTGTCATCATTTATTCGCCCTCATGTTGAATGTAGGTAAATGACAGATGACATGTATGATTCTTTCTTCAGCGCAACTCAAAAGAAGATATTTTGATAGATGTCTCCGTGGTTTTGTGTTCATACAATAGAAGGGCCGATGTTGTTTGGTTACCAACATTGTTCAGAATATCGTCTTTTGTGTTCTGCAGAAGAAAGAAAGTCATACGGGTTTGGAATGACATGAAGGTGAATAAATGATGTAAGAATTCTCATTTTTGGGTGAACTGTCCCTTTAAATCTGCACAATTAATTAAAAAAAAATGAAATTGCAGTTGTATTGTTGACTTCTGGATTTTCTATGTGTGATCAAGTTAGATTTTGACATTTTTTCATGCAAATAGGGCTGGGTAAAAAATATATATTCTTCTATTTTAATCTATCTTCAATTTAAAGAAACAACCCCCAAATCGATTCTTAATGCACGTGCCTCAGAGAATATTATCTATATTTCGCCTCTCGTCCAGAGGATGGCGCCATTATTATAAAAGTTGAATTTTGAATTTCAAGTTGTTCATGATTTCACTGTTGCACATTTAATTACAATGTTTTTATTTTTTACAGTAATGTTTGGTTACTCAAAGTAAAAGTAATTCAAATCAATTGTGTAAACTAATAAACTATTAATGTGAATGTGTATTTCATTAATTTAGCTGCGTAGTGGGGTTTCAGTTACCAGCCTATATATTTAAATATGGATTCCATGTCTGCAAAACGAATATTTTAAATTAAATACTGATAACTAATCGATATGGAATCGAAATTGAAACCATATAAATAAGAATTGTATCGCCAGAATGGTCTCAAAACTCAGCCCTAAAAAGCAAATAATGAATTGACTCTCAGTTATCAATTCAGGCGTGTGTCATGTGTACAGCGCAACCTTCACAGTTATAAATTGAGGATTGATTGTATTGTTATTCTGATGTTATATTCAATAAAAGAGAGTGAGGCGCATCTACTTTATACAATGCGAGCTGCGCAGACATGCATCTTCCTTATAAAGTCAGGCGGGTCTGCGCAAACTGCGCGTCCTCTTTATACAACGCGAGATCCACTGTTAAAAAGTCAGGCAGTCTGGTCTGTACAGTGCGGGGTTTATGCCCCTTAGCCTTGTTCATATTGGTTTACAACGCATTTTGCACAGAGCAGCGAGAGTCACGAAAGATTTGTTGGAATCACGACGCCGACTCAACATCGTCATATCTATCAGCCGTCGTCTATCGGCCCGACTCTAATTAGAAACGTAATTTTGAATTCCACCACTGTCACATTATTTCTGTTTGTATGAGGGTCAATCATACATCCTCATGTTTTTGCGATAATCAGGTGCGGCTGATCACGAGGGTTGTGAGAATCGTAACGGTGCGGCGAGCGCATTGCTGCACATAGACGAGTCGGATTCACTGGACAAACTGAACCGGCAGCACGGCAAAAACAAGAGGAGAACCGAACCACGACAGGTCCAGACAGGTAACGCTTCCCTTGCCACATCCTGCATGTCTTGTGTTTTCTCAGAACACAAGCAGATTCAAAAGTGAAAATGTGCATTCGTTTCATCAGCAGTCGGAATGTCTTTGAGTTCATATTTTAGTATGTATTTGTTCTGTGTTTAATTCAATTTGATTACGTAAATGAATTTCGCCAACGTTTCATTTGCTGCGTTTAAATTTGTATGTACTCTCTGATTTGTTTTCCTGCAGCAATCATCATCGGTCCGTATGGACAACCTCTCACCGTCTACCCCTGCATGCTGTGCGGTAAGAAATTCAAATCCCGCGGCTTTCTGAAGCGACACACTCGCAACCACCATCAGGAAGTCTTGACTCGCAAAAAGTACCAGTGCACTGACTGCGACTTCACCACCAACAAAAAAGCCAGCTTCCACAACCACATGGAGGTTCACGCGCTCAGCAACAAAGCCCCATTTGAATGCGAAACCTGCGGTAAAGAGTTCCACCAGCAAGCGGCGTTGTTCGCTCATCGTCTTCAACACCATCACCGGGAACCGAAAGCACCCACGGCCATCGCTTCCCCCCTCCCTCCTTCTGCCGCCACCAAGACGCACAAATGCAAGTTTTGCGATTACGAGACTGCGGAGCAGGGCCTGCTCAATCGCCACCTGCTGGCCGTTCACAGTAAGAGTTTCCCCCACATCTGCGTGGAATGCGGCAAGGGTTTCCGCCATCCGTCGGAGTTAAAGAAACACATGCGGACGCATACCGGCGAGAAGCCGTACTCGTGCATGTACTGCGATTACAAATCGGCGGACTCTTCCAACCTCAAAACGCACGTGAAAACGAAGCACAGTCGCGAACTGCCGTTCCGCTGCGAGCGCTGCGGCCAGACCTTCAGCGAGGAGGAGGAGCTGACGCAGCACGCCGCCACGCACGAGGACGCTCGAGGGCACCAGTGCAGCCATTGCGACCATCGCAGTTCCAACTCCAGCGATCTTAAACGGCACATCATTTCCGTGCACACCAAGGACTACCCGCACAAATGCGCCATCTGCGGGAAAGGATTCCATCGGCCGTCCGAGCTTAAGAAACACTCAGCTTCTCACAAAGCCAAGAAACTGCACCAGTGTCGGCACTGCAATTTCAAGATCGCCGACCCCTTCGTCCTCAGCCGCCACATCCTCTCCGTGCACACCAAGGAACAGCAGCAACCGCAGCAGCCCGCATCGCCAACACCGGCGGCTCAGCCGCAGCCCCCGACACTAGAAAAGGCTGCCCCCAAGAGGACTATAGGGGCGGCGCAACTGGCGGCGGGCGGCGCTGCGGTAAAGAAAGGAGGCGGGGGCAAGGGCCCACGGGAAAGGAGGGTGTATCAGTGTCAGTATTGCGACTACAGCACTGGAGATGCGTCTGGATTTAAGAGACACGTCATTTCCATTCACACTAAAGACTATCCCCATCGCTGTCAGTACTGTTCTAAGGGCTTCCGGAGACCTTCTGAGAAAAACCAGCACATTATGAGACACCATAAAGACGTGGTGCCTGCAGAATGAGCCCGGAAGCCCGCTGCACCCTCCTCTTCCTCATCTTCCTCCGTGTCCCGCTCACTTCCGTAGGAGACACTAAACAGCTGGTGATTTGAAATCGTGAGCTCTCGTGTCGTCAACCGGTTGCATAGCAGTGTGTGTGTGTATGTTGTCGTGTCCGTATGAGAATGCATTTTCACTTTGCTTGATGGCCATTTTTCCCTCTCCCACATTAAAGGAATAGTTCACCCAAAAATGAGATCGTCGTAAGGCACTTATTCTCGTTTTCTTCCAAACCCTCATTGCTTCTTTGGAACACAGGAAGTGAATTTTTAAAGGATGTTTTGGCTATTACAGTTTACTTGGACTTTAAAGCTTGCCAAAAAAGCGCCTTAAAAGTATCATACAAATTTGCTAGACTCATAGCTTGTGGTGTATTGAAGCTGTTATTTTTGTCAAAAAAAAAATAGGGATGTTGTATTCATGCTAAAATGGTGTTGGTTTCATGTTCCACTGAAGAACAACACATGGGTTTGGAACAACATGAGGGTGAGTAAATATGACAAGACTTTTGAGTGAACATATTCTTTAACTCGGTTAATTGTCGTGCGTGTTTTATGTATTTCTATTGATGCATCTCAATTTGGATTTTGTACCTTAACAGATCAACTCTCAACGAATCGTGTTATATTCCTCAAGCATTTTACAGACGCACCCACTGTCAAGCATGTGTTATCTGAAATCGGAATATTTGACCCTGACGTCATATATAAGCGCTCTACAATGCTTTTCGAATATAGGCATTATATTCGAATAATGGCATTATGACACCAAATCCAAATAGCCAAATATTCCTCTGATTTATAACATTTTATTTATGGGCAAGGTTGCAGAACTTGGACATGGTGGAAACATCAACATTTTTAGCGTTGGACAGATATCAGGCTGTTTTTCATAGGATCTAAAAGCAATGCCTTGTTTTTCGTCATCGGTTTGGTCAGAATGGGGTCTTTCAAACCTTCAAATAATTGCAGTAAGCTTTGTGTTTACCTTGTATTTTTGGCAGGCGGTGGGACCCTGATGAAAACATGCAGTTTCATCATTAATTACAAAGGGTTTTAAAGGAATAGTTTACTCAAAAATGAAAACGTGTGTCATTATTTGTGACATTATTTCTTTTCTTTTTTAAATGCAATGTTTTTTTTAATTCTTCAAGCGTGCTTCATTACAATAACCAGAGGCTTTAAAATCTCTAAAACAGACGGAATGATTCGGTGACGGAATTTTCTTCTTTTTTTGTGAACTGTTCCTTTAAGGCTTATACAAAAACAGATGGTTTTAATGCTTGTAAAACCTTTGAATCTTGATTCGTGTTTTTTAATGTTATAAGTTCAATTTATTGCACGTAATGAATGGATGTGGGACCACAGAACTTATGTATAGAATTAAACTGTGAATCGCACCGAAGATGTCTGGGTCATATTTAACTCCAAAATCAAAACATTGCAAAAGTATTTTGAAAACGAACGCAAACAAAAAGCGTTTTGCTTTGTTTTAGGAATGAATGTTCTTTCATGAAAGGAATGTTCTTCTGAAATAACCTAAAGGAAATGTTTGTAGTAGCACCTTTGCCGATTTGATAAAAACAAAGTTGTGAATTTTTGGTTTAAAAAAGTGCCGTAATGAATTGGCGTGGAAAATATTAGGAATGGTTGCTTACGGTATTTGGTTATAAATGAATACGCTCATTATCTGTCATTGAAATCTGTAATGTTTTATTTTGTTAATATGACCCTTACGTGTCACCCAAACAAACTGTAAGCGTGCACTATATACCCCTGTAACATTCATCAGCGGTACTGCCTGTAGCAAAAATATTCATAACCTCATGGAACACTTCAGTATCAGGCCGGTCGTATCACTCATCAGTATACACAATATGCAGTATGTAGATGAAATGAATGATCATATCCGTGTGTATGTAATGGTATGACTGTGTTTTAGTTGAGTTCTGTACCAGATATGTTTGACGTTGCCAATAACCCTTCACCAGTGACCCTTGAGCGACTGTAATGACTATCTTATGATGGTACTATTTGACTGTATTTGCATGCAGTTAAAGCAAATCCACAAAGCCTCCTTAAACGCTCTAACTGTCTTAAAAGTCAACATCAGACCTCGCCGAGAGCATGCACACGTCTGGCTCGCTGTAACGAGCAAGTAGTGACGTGTTTGAAAATGTCCCACGTACACACATACAGATCGTTTATGTGTAACATTAAATCAAACATGGATCCGAAAACGCTTTCAATAGCCCGTGATGTATGATGTCATCTCCAGCTCTGCACGTGGTTGGCCAGAGGTTTTAGATGAAGTTGACCGATTACATAACCTCAAACAGCCTCTTTCCATCACGACACAATTGCCAAGTGTCTTATCTTACTCGAATCAATGCCATTGGTCAGAAACGGCGTCGGACCGAAGCACTTGTCATTAACCTTCCCCATCCTTCTGTCCCTGTGATCATTTTTATACCGCAGATATTTATTTGGTCACCGTTTAAAATTTGTTGTATAGTTAAATGTAACTAGGATTCTATGCGATTATAACTTATTGTTTTGTACACAGATCTGTAAAGAGAGAGAGAGAGACGCTGTAAACAATTCAGGAGTCTGAACTTTGTGTTGTCATGGATGTATCTTCACATTTGTTTTAAAAAAAAAAGATAAAAAGGAAATAAAAGGCAAAGTATTTTCCTGCATTCTCTGTTCGGTGTGAATACATGAGTGAGAAAATCTATTAAAACTTTATGAATGGATCTGGGACAAGGTGAGATTGTTTTATTTGTACTCATTCTGTATATGTCAATTCATGATTTTCACTCAGTTTCATCATTTCATAATTGAAACTTCTGACACACTTGCCTGTTTTTGTTTGTTTTGATAGGCTGATGCTTAAAATGAGTTTTGAAAACAAAATATAGCACTTTTTTACCAGAAGGTTAAAAGGAGTGATGTCTATTTTGTATTAAGGACAAATTAATTTCACAACCATTAACCAAATTAGTTGCATTCGCATAACAATCTTGTGATTTGTACATTGCAAAAACCTTTTTTTAGTATTCATGTCTTGAAAATGTCTTGGAAAAATGCACTTAATCCAAAGGAAACACAATATGTTTTTTGTCGTACCCTGTTTGCAATTATATTTTATGCATATTAATTTTGATATATTTTTCATCAACCTTAATATCTTTGTCATTTTTTTATTTTAGTTAAAAATGTATAGATATTTGTACTGAAAAGCTGTATTTTTACTGAGTCTCTTTGCAGTGTTCCAGTTTTAAAATCTCGACACAGTTGAGGTTCACAAAAGTTTTTATTTGTCCACACTAAAAAAAATCGAAGGAAGAGAGATGTTTTAGAGGGTTAAAGAGTGCTTTCAGTTTAAAAGTTAGAATTCAAATGTTTCACTACAAAAAGTCTTCCGAGACTCGAGCATCAGATAGGATCTTCAAATCCACAGTTCAAGGGCACTCGTCTAAGAGAAAAGAATAAGTCAGATCAGAGATATTGAAATATTTACTTACAATATAAATAAGCATATGGTGTCAGACAAGTGTTGGTTTTATACTGTATGCACATGTAAAGTGTGTATGTTCTGTAGGGGGCGCTATAGCATTCATGTAAACCGTCTTCTGTCAGTTTTCTCTTTAAGTTTAAATAATAGTCTGATAATATTAGTGTAGTTTTTGTGTTTCAGCACAGATTCATTTTACCATTCTTAGGCAGGACAGAAATGTTCTCAGGCAGAATGCCTCGTTCCAGAGAGAACTCCGTGAATCTGTCCAGGACGTCCTGGCCCAAGTCTGGTGTTCGGCCTGTAACATGACATAACAATTACTTCTTGTAAAACAAAACATAACAACACAGTGTGTGAATTGTAAATTATGATGTAATACAGCAACAATTCGTTTTCCCATAATTGTACTACTACTTTATGTAGCAAGAACAGGAATATAAAAGTATAATTTGAAGTATACCTAAACATTCGCTACAAACAACACTTATTGACAACTACGTTTTTTCGTTTGTACTGCTACTATATACAGCAAATGAACTAGCGGCTATACTGATAGTATATAGTAGTTCAAAACTTGTAGGAGTTTTTTAATTTAGGAAAATACTCTTTGCCGTATACTATATACTCTCAGTAAATAAAAAGCGTACTGAAAGTATACTTATTTAAAGTATAAAAGAAGTAGGCCCTATACTAATCTCTTAGCACACTTGAATAAACTTTTTTTGTAAGGGACAACAGACAAAGCACTTACATATACAGTCTGATGCTATCATAAAAAATCATTCTTAAATTCTTACCGTAGAGTTTGTTCAGGAAAGTTATGGAATCGTCTTTGGTCTTGATGGTGTGGATCACAGCGTATTCATCATACTTCACATCCACAACACGCATGGCATTTACAGTTTCCTGGCCTAAAGGAACAAACAAACATATGTTACCGAACGTCCTGTACGACTTAATGTTTTATTTCAGATCTGCATGCATGAGTTTGTCTCTCACGGTCACTGTAGAAGGTGAATTGCCCCGGAACATTCGTCTTCTGAGCCACATGGGTCATTCTCCAGCATGTGCCATCAGGACTGAAAAGCAAAGGATCGAGTAAGCTCTTTGCTTTTTCAATATGCAACACAACTTTGTATGGATAGATATCTTACTTCAGACTGGAATATGCCATCTCTAGGCCTCCATCATCGTTTGGCGTCAACATGGCGACGCCTGTCTTCATGTTTGCCTTACGGGCGACAAACCACTCTGCGTTGGTAGCAAAACCAATCAGGTACCATTTCCCAGCCACCTGTTTCCCCAGGCACACACGTCATTTTAAGATGTTCATCATATGTTGAACTATATTTTTGACATTTATTAAACATCATCTGAGTAGTGCTTGACCCACCCCTAAGCTCTAAATATCTCTTTGACCTTGTAGTAAAAATGTGTTTGGCCCAGCACATTTAAACGATGTGCATTAAGTCTGTCCGGAGACTAAAAATGGTGATAATCATTCATTTGTAATCTTGATTTCTCGCTTCATAAGTGTTTGCATTCTTACCCCCTGGACGTCGAAGTCGGCCTGCGGTGTGACTTCAATACTAACGGCAAGGGCGCAGAGCAAAACTCCCAGCAATCCAAACAGAGCGGTTGCCATGGCTACTGCAGAGCTCAGTCTGGAGCGAGTGGGATGGGATCTCATGTTCGGGGTCCCACAGCCCGGTCTTTTATAGAGGAGCCCCCTGCTACGTGATCACGCCCCTTACACACATCTCACAAACAACACACACACACTCTCTCGTTTCCCTCATAGTCTCCCATTGTTTTATATCAGGCCGGTATTTCTAAACCGATGTAAAACAAATGATTTTTTACCTGTATTTTATTAGTGGGGCCACCTGATATCCTACTAAGTCGGTTTGGACATGTTTTACTGTATTTGGCATTTTGCCCTCACAGGCTTAAGCAAACCTTAATGCACAGATGTTGGGCCCCTTTCCCCATTTTACTGCCTTGCTATAACAATTGGCCCAGAGATTTGCAGCAGGGTGTTTTCAGATCATAAACATAAACCTAACAAATCAAACAAATCTGTATAATGATTTTGTAAACAAATCATAAACATAAACCTAAAACTTGTTAGGGGGAATATGAGTCATTCTTGTGCACTACATTGTATTTTTTCTTATCATAAGGAAGTAATTTCACTACTCTTACTGGTTTAAACAGAGGTTGCCATGTCCTGGGTATTTTTTAAATATTACATTTTTTTAATGAAAGAGCGTTTCTTAAAATGTTCAATTATTTAAATGTAAATAAAAATAATTTTTCAATTCAGAATCTATTAATAGTTTTTCCCAGGCTCTACAAAAGTAGCTAACAAAATGTCTTTAATGACTTCATCCTCCAGGAAGTGACTTAATTTATATTAATTCTGAAATGTTTCCTGGTATTAGTTGGTTTGTCACTCCAGTTTGACAAATGTATAGTATCACTATCATTATGATGAATTAAAAAAAAGTAAAATATGGTGAAAATATCAAACTTTAAATTGGGACCCTCAACATGGCAATCCTCCCTCACTGAGCAATGGTGACCATATTCTGTTCATTTTATATGCCATTGCATAAAAAATCTAATTATAATGAATTAATGTTTAAGATCTTCAACAGATCATTTTCGAAAGTCTGCTATACCTTTTAATACTTTAAAAAAGAACAAGAAATTGTTTATGACAAGAATGACTTATATAGGTTTATGTATGTTTATGTGTTGCATGTGGGTTTATGTGTTAATAACATCAATAATAATCACAGATAAACACACAAACATGGTGATGAAACAAAGAGCTGCCTTATGTCTCTCTTTTGCTCTGGGCCTTTCTGGAACCTGGAACAGAGTTTAATGTCAGCAATTTCCACCAAATACCCCCCACATCCCCAGCCCTCCCTACACTGGACAATACACTCTCACGCACGCACGCACACACACCAACTTCCAAAAAGATTTGGACAATATTTTTGCTCTCTGGTTTGGATTTGTGTAGTAATTATGAGGTTAACACTGCAATTTTTATGAGCTTTACATTATTATATTCATCAATCACTGTAAGAATCACAGCAGGGCGGTTTTATAGATTTACCCGATTTGAAAGCACAAGAGGAATGTATTCCTATGGCTTTACAGCTGTTTTGCATTATGGGGACGGTTTACCAGACAAGGATGAGCGTAAGCCACGAGTAGCCCTAGGATATTTAAGTCAATTAAAAAACATACTTTACAAAAAAACTACTGTGTGCATCTTGAGACAAAACAATGGCACTGATATATTTTAAGATAAGTTGTTTTTGATCAAGACACTTCTAACATTTAAGTTAGTCTGGGACTTGACTTAAGTCCTGTCTGGGAAACCGCCTGTCTCATGTCTGTTTTGTGTAAGTTACTGCACGTTTGATGACTTCTACTGTAGCTCACAATTTGTGTTGCTGTAATGCCGGTGTATTATGTAAAAAAAATCCATATATTTGCTGTGGGCAACCATTTTACACGCCTTTAATACAATGCAAAGCCTGATTTACTGGACCTCAGATATGAATCATCATTATATCTCAATCACTGTGTGCATGCTGTTCATTTATCACATCTCACTGTTTTGCAACGAATGCAGAAATCAATATTTAATTACTTGATCGTGTTTTGGGTTGGGATCAGGGGAGTCTTCAGTCTAGACTTGAACATGTCTGAAACTTGAGTCATGTAAGAAAGCTTTTGTTTAGCTTTTCTTGACCAGAGATGTGTGGTGCTTAAGGGTGTGAGGGGTAATAAGGTGACGATAAATAATTAAACAGCATGTATGTATTTTTTTGCATGTGTAAGTTATGCCGGCTATATTTTTAAAAAGGGATAAGCAATCATTCCTTGATGGTGAATGACTTGCACTTTTGCTGTGATGGGTGTCATTATGAGTCATTCAAGTGGTTTTGGGAGTTTGTCATCTGACTCACCCACAAATGACTAGATTAAACCTAAACATCAGCAAATAAATTGATACTCATACACACGAGATGAAGACTGCAGTCACATGGGATGCTTGCCTTTATACATCCTCATGGGACATTTCTGTTATTGTGGAAATCAGAATTATGGCCAAAAGTGATTTTGTTTGCAATAAAATGGACTCACTGGGCAATTGTGTTTTCTCTTTTTGAAAAAAAAAGCAGTTTACTTCATAGTACTAATGCAACTTAATGAAAAGCATGTGTACGTGTTTAACAGCTTTATGTGCAGTGTGTAAATGCCTGAACGTTTTTTTTAACCATGGACGAACCTCTGGAATTTATAATGGGGTTAAATAATAGTGGTTTCGATTGAACTGATTTAGCATTACTTAAAAAGACTTACATGTGTTGTTGTTTTTAATAGTCATGACTGAAGGGTGTATTTCGAAACCACTGTGCTAATGATGTAGAATAAAAGTATCAATTACATCCATATGTCCTCTTTAAACTTCTCATTTGAAACGTGATGTTCATAGTTCATCAGTTTACATACAGTATCTCTATATTATTACATTCAGCCTGGTGTGAATATATATTTGCTGTGATACAATACTGATGTTTGTGACTCAATCATTGATTTGTTTATTAATTTCAGAAACCTTGAATTTGGCCCAACGAAGGAAATTGATCCAAACAGTGGGCGGGACAGAACGGCATGGAGAGGCTCAGAGATGACGTATTTTTGTACGCAAAACCCGGAAGCGAGTTAGCATTATAGCACTTCCTGTCCCAGCTCTAAAGTCTATGGGTTTTTTGAATGGGATTTTGGTAAATAGGGTCTGTGGCAAACAAAACCTCTAAATATTTTCACGTTTTATTTTGTGACATAAAACACACCAATTTTAACCCGCTTGTGATTTTTTAAAGCCTTATTGTGTCTTAAAAACGGCGGTTGCTAACAAGTTGCTAAAAGCGACTACCTCCTTTGGCGGGGACGTTCGACGTCATCTCATCGCGCATATAAAGCTCACAAATAATGCAACATGGGCACAAATCTCTTAAAACCTAGATGCGGATTCATTCATGAAGTAATTACCTACACATTTTTAATAAAGTTTGAAAGAGTTGATCGGAGGCTTGGTAGTGGTGACGTTGATTTCGAGCGACCTTAGGTGTAGTCTGTTTATAGCATCGTGTTAGCTTTTTACTTCTGCCGATTGTATTTCGGCTTAAAAGTAACAAATGTGGTGTTAATTTGTAAAGATTATCTTGATGAACAAAACGTGTTAAACATCAGACCTTTGTTAATAACAGAGTTTATTTTTTTGCGATCTTCCAAAGTCTATGGGAAAATGCATAGGCTTCGGTCAAGGGAACCAATAGCTTCCGGGTTAACTTAGCCTACAAAAATTCGTCAACTCAGTCTGAGGTACTCGATGTACCTGCAAGCATGGCCGTACCCCACCATTGAGGTGCCCGAGGTCCAGACCTCGGTAGTTTTGTCGTGAAAAAAATGCCAATTTAGTAGAAAACGCCTAGATAACTGATCTCAGATCTGATCTACCTCAGCTGTTTAACAGCGCTCTTAAGTGTCAATCTGATTGAGTTGGCCAATCAAATGAAGAAAGGCGAGGATTACTGTCCAATCAAATGAAAGAAGGCGTGAGGTGCTGTTTACAAAAGTCAAGCTCGAGTTCAGTTTCTACTGTGAAAGAGCGCGATGTTAGTAGCTAACTGTTAAATGTTTTATAGAAATGTTAGCGGCCATTCGCATGTCGCGTCTAAAAAATGCGTACAAAACGCTGACTGCGTCGCTTTCTCTTTTCAGAGCGCCCGGGAGTTTACACTCTCGTTTTGAGCGTGCTTGACGCGCGTCAACATTTAAACAACAAACCCGAGTAAACGACCGATTGTAATATCCAGTAATCCAAACTACAAAACGCCGAAAACATATAATTTACGTGTTTAATGTCAGTTTGACGCGACGAAAACATCACCAGACCTTCACTAGTTCATGCTAAACTGCGTGGCTTTGACACGGGTGTGTTTATAGGTTGTGGTTAGCCTGTTAAAACAACTATATGATTTGCAAATAATTCAAATGCATCACTTTTAAACAAATTCTCGTTCTTTAATTCTGTTTCTAAATTATTTTAAGTTGACCTTTAATAAAAACCTAAGTGTCTGCAACTTCTTTAGCTACACAAAAAAGTTAAAGGGACAGTTCACTCAAAAATGGAAACCTCTTACCTTTATGTAATTTCAAACCCAAATGCATTATGCTCCTTTATGAAAGACAGTTTGTATTTCAATCTGGTAGTACTTATAATTGAAAAATATCAATTGACCATGTGTATACTTTCATTACCAGTGTTGGGTAACTAGTTACTAAGTAATTAGTTACTGTAATTTAATTACTTTCCCCTTAAAAAAGTAAAGTAAGGGATTACTCTTATTTGTTCTGTAATTAAATTACAGTTACTTCTGATGTAACTGAATTAAATACGGTGTAATGTATACAATAGTGGAATTGACATTAAAATTCAGAGTCTAACTTTAAAATGCATGCATTAATGTATCTTTCTCACATTTGTTATACAAGTCAGTTAATAATTGTACTTTATGTAGTTTTACATGATTTATTTGAATGAATTGAGAGTCGTTTTATATGGAAGCATATGTGTTGCAAAATTCAATTTGCAATGTAATATGCAAAATGGAAATGCAATATGCAAAATGGAAATGCAATATTCAAAATGGCAATGTATTTCTGTATTTAAATTAACATTTTCCATTACTCACATGTGCAAAGTTTGGTGCAGAATGAAAATGAAAATGAAATTATATTATTTACATTTGCCATTTCCAACAGCAGTCTTAATATGTAAAGTGCATACTTTTTAACGCTTTATAAGTAGCGAAATTGAAATGAAAATGTATAACCCAAATTGATTTGATATGTGTAACATGTTCAAGCAAAAATAGTAGCAAAATGATCATTTAAATGTTATTTGTCCCTAAATGCATTTAGACTAACAGTTAGGACACTTACGATTGCATTTTCATCATGACGCGGTGGGATGTTTGTAGCAAAATTCAGTGCGTCTTTGAAAATGCATTCCGAGCTGACCACGCCCACCCTCAGTCAATCACTGCGTCAAGGCGGGGATTGGCGGAAGCGTGTTACGTTTAGATCGTTCGAAACATGGCGGCTGGAGATCTGCTAAGATCGTTGAATTCACTGGCAGATGAAGTGGAGCGTGAACAGAGAAATAGTGGTGTTTCAGAAGAGTTTTACGTGTATGTAGGTGACAGAACTAAATCAATATTGGAGCGTCTTGCAGAATTGTCGGCCTTAACTGGCCTCGACACTCGTTTCGCTGCTGAACCCTTGAAGGTGGTGGAAGAGCGATTATCTTCTTCTCTGCCGAGGGGAGTGGGACGACCGGCCGTGGAGATCCCCGACGAGGCCATAGAGGGGTATCTTATGTATGGTCTTAAAGTTAAAGACATCGCGGCCTTGTATGGAGTTAGTCGCTGGACGGTACATAGACGAATGCAACAGTGTGGACTAAGGTAAACATCAACTTAAATATTTTTTATATGGTTTCATATAACGTTAAACACCCCTATTCTAAACATTTGGTCAGGAATGCCCCCTTTTTTGGAGCATCATAGAAACGCATACAGCTGACTTGAATAATCTGATAGAAATTTAACTAGGACATTCAGATATGACTTGAATGAATAAAAAAATTCACA
>NC_079891.1:34130828-34131786 GCF_024868665.1 Triplophysa rosa | reverse complement strand
GCAGGACAAAGGTCTAGAAGGCATTAAAATAATACATATTTAAGATACAGACAGAGACATTGGTTTCACAATATAACGTTACAGCAATCATAATGCAAACATTCGGAGAAAAAAACCTGCATAAATTACGACAAAAACGAGATATTCTAAACGTAAAACAAGAAATATGTTATTGACAAGAGACGCGGATCATCTACATTTAAATAAAGCTTTACAAGCGGTGTTTCCGTAATGTACCGTAAACCACTCAATAAGCGCGCATCTGAACCTAAACAGCGGCTGGCTTGACCGTGTATTTTCAAACCGCGGCTGGCTTGACCGCAGTCATACAATTAGACGCGTCAGAGTACACATTTGTATAAATAGTATATAGTTAATATATTTCAGTTATTTATATATTTTTACTTTACTTACCTCCAATGGGACAGTCGAGAGGTTGTTGCCATCCGTTATTTTGAATTCCCGCCTGTGGCGCGAGAGGACACCGGTGAAAACTCGTACACCTCGTGTGTGCCAGTCAGATGTTTGATCGCAGACGGAACGGCGTATGACATCAAAGCACAGTGAGAGCTATTTGTGAACTGACTGCTCTGTATGCTTTAGAGACGTTATTCTAAGTCCGCATGCGTTCTGTCATAAGGTGATCGGTCTGCGCAGAGCTGGAAAAAGTTAAACACACATAGTAACGAAAGCGCCACATGGCACATGCCTTGACGCCGAGACACTGGGCCAACAGCGCCACAGTACTGTGGAGGGCGAGACTGCACAATAAACACACAGCAGCTGCAGTTTGTTTGAATGGAAAACACAACAACATTACATTTTCAAAAGATTTCAGTGATTTATGATGTTATGGAATGAATAGTTATTTAATGATAGTTTTGTCTCCAATTAATATAATATCAATATTAATAAATATAAAAGAATTAAAAGCTTGCTGAATTTTTTCAAAATAACA